>NW_026705833.1:300000-421245 GCF_029867415.1 Vicia villosa | reverse complement strand
AATCGAATGCAACTCAGTATACAAACTCGAATGCGACTCAAACTATGCATATGCATGTGGTACCAATCGAAGCTTCGACCCTCGTCACCAATTACCATTTGGCCTGTCATGTTTGCCATAGTTTTCAGGCCGTCATGTTTGCCATAATTTTCATGCCGTCACAGAGTATGCATATGAAATGTAACTCGACAAACAAGACAACACAACATACTCATCAAAATCACATATCGTCACGAGGCATAAGCCTATATCACAATCACATTACCATTTATTCGAGGTAATTCACGTCACTATAATATTTCATCTTCACTTAGTCACAAAATCATCCTCACAAATATATACAACATCACGTATTCACAAAATCGTCACAAATATACAATTCGCATATCATCAATATCATTACAATTATCATCATGTTTCGGCACATCGGCACAATTACTGAATTTCACATATTAACACTGTCATCACAATTATCATCATAATCTACTAAACTAAAGACAATTAGCTAGGATTCATACCATAAGGTTAATCACATAACAATGCACAATAATAATCATATTGGCAATCACAACATTACTCGCAACAAAGACATCCAAACCGAAATCACAATTTTTGGTCAACTCTCAAAATAAACTCAATATGCCAATATGTCAAGTAAATCAAATCGACTTTTAACCATCAACTAAATCAAGTAGAAATAATGTTAATCATCAAAACAACATCATTGGCATAACAATATATTATTCTCAACTTGAATATTCAACCAAAACACAATTACGGTCAATTTCTCAAAATACCGTAATTTACCGATAAACCGAATAATTGGTCCAAGTCCAAGTATATTCCAATCACATAGGCTTATTGGAATTAATTCAACTAATAATTTAATTATCCTATTAATAATCAAACTATATTAATTTCAATTCAACTATTATATTTCTATTCCATTATTTTCCAATTCTACAACCAAAACTCATTATTTCACTATCAATGGTTTACCCACAACAAACACAACATTCTAATACACATAGATTGTCAATTGCACACAACTTATCACATTTATATCATCACATTCCAACAAATCATCAAATACCCAAAATTGCAACATAGAAGAACATGGATATCAAAGTATAGAATCAAACCCACCATAACATACTATCATACAACCCTTTAGAATGAAAGAACCCCACCCTTACCTTGGCAAATATGGACTCTTTCACCATAGCTCTAAGCTTTTCTCCAAAATAAATCCTGCAAACATAATTTAGAGACACGCCTAAAAACCAGTTCGGAAATCAGCTTATCAGACGAACATAAAACCTTCAAAATCAAAATCGCTCCGGTGAGAACTTACCTCTATGAGTCAGGAACGTTGTGTCAAAACCACGCGACGATCCAACGGTTGGATTGAGAGATTCATCCGTTTTGCTAAGGTGACTCAATGCTGAAACTTGCTGCGAAAATGAGGTTTCTTCTAGCTTTTCTTTTCCACCATTGTTCTCTTCCCTTTTGCCTCTTTTCTCTTCTTCCTATCTTTTCCCCCAAATGAAAATAGTAACCTCTAAAACCCTAAACTTCTCTTACTATCTCACTTATGTCAATTGGGCTTAACCCACCAATCCATTCATTATGTTTCTATCACTTAGGCTCATTTAGTTATATCTCTCTAATTACTCAATTAAGCCAAATAACACAAAAACACACTCATAATTAAATACTTAAATAATTATTATATCACATAATAACTAAATAAATAAAGAATTATTAAAAATTCCAAAAAATATAATTACTAAAATAATAGCGAATAAAATGGGGGTGTTACAACTCTCCCCTACTTAGAATATTTTCGTCCTCGAAAATACAATCGACGCAACCATCTCATCGCCAAAACTACACTTACTCTCTCCAGACTCACACGAACACAAAGGCATTCCACACCTTTGACCATACAAAGTTTCAAAATACAAGCTCTCAAAAGATCTTTAAGCTACTGAATCGTCTTCTCCGTTTGACCATCAGCTTGCGGATGATAAAGAGAACTCAAACATAACTTAATAATCAAAGTAATCCACAAAAATTTCCAAAATCTAGAAGTAAATTTCAGACCTCTTTCAGAAACAACACTCGACGGAATACCATGCCAACTCACAATATTTTCAAAATACAATTTTGCAAGTCACTCCATCGGATAATCCATGCTTATCGAAATAGAGTGGGCGAAATTTGTCAATCCATCTACAATGACCCAAGTTGCCTCACAATTAATCGATGTCCTCGACAAACCCAAAACAAAATCCATAGAAATGCTATCCCACTTCCACTCAGGAATGGACAACGGTTGCATCAAACCAGACGGTTTTTGATGTTCAATCTTTGACTTCTGACAAGTCAAACACGAATACACAAATTCCGCAATATCCTTCTTCATACCTCGCCACCAAAATAACTTTCTCAAGTCTTGATACATCTTAGTAGCACCAGAATAATTACTCAACCACTTTGATGCCCTTCATCCCAAAAATTCTCTTTTTCAAATTCGAAACATCAGGAATACAAATTCAATTACGACATCTCATGACACCGTTCTCATCAATCCTAAAATTATCACCTTATCCTCAATCAATCAATGTCATCTTGTCAACCAATTTCAAATCTAATTTCTGACCTTCTCTAATCTCATCAAGAATACCACAAGTAAGCTTCAACATACCAAACTTAAATCTCGAAATTATTCCAACAATTCCAATTCTTGAATCATCAACATAGACATATGCAATTATTTCCTACTCAATGCATTGGCTACAATGTTCGCTTTTCCCGGATGGTAATTCAAACCAAAATCATAGTCCTTCAAGAATTACAACCATATTATTTTCCTCATTATCAACTCGTTCTGATCAAACAACTACTTGAAACTCTTGTAGTCACTAGACACATCGAATCCCGACCTGCTCTGATACCACTAATGTAACACCCCAAATTCTACCCGAAAATATCATGCGAGAAATCAGAGTATTTTAAAAACTATCAACAAGCCTTTGGGATATCAAATTTACTTCATATAACAACTCATAAACAGATACATAGCACTTTAATCTCAGAGAAGCACAAAACAACTTATAACAGCTCTTAGACAAACCAACTTCATTTTAAAATGCAACGGAATCATAACATTCGACTTTATAAACAAATCATCTTATTTAATCGGAAACAACTTCAAATATCATAGTACTTCTCATTATCCAATTTGGAACTCAACAACTAAAACATGAACAACATAGAAACAACAATATGGACAACCCCCGAGTGCTACGTATCAGAGCGACACACCAACCGAATACGATGAAGCTACAAACTTCCACAGCTATACTTGAGTACCTGCCCATTTCCCATGGTAGGGGAAACATCAGCAGAAGGGGTGAGATATCAAACAGTATAAAGGAAAGTATGATAATAGATATAGCAAGATAATATCATACACAATTCACCACTTCTCAATATAAGCAATTTGCATCACGATAACAACATGGATCATATATTTCAACTTATACACATATATCATTAATACATATATATTCACAGTCTCATCATATATGTTTCATTCACGAACATCATATCTACAACACATCAATAATCAATATCAAATGAATTCAACTTCACAAACTATGCATCCACACATCATAACAATGAATCGAATGCAACTCAGTATACAAACTCGAATGCGACTCAAACTATGCATATGCATGTGGTACCAATCGAAGCTTCGACCCTCGTCACCAATTACCATTTGGCCTGTCATGTTTGCCATAGTTTTCAGGCCGTCATGTTTGCCATAATTTTCATGCCGTCACAGAGTATGCATATGAAATGTAACTCGACAAACAAGACAACACAACATACTCATCAAAATCACATATCGTCACGAGGCATAAGCCTATATCACAATCACATTACCATTTATTCGAGGTAATTCACGTCACTATAATATTTCATCTTCACTTAGTCACAAAATCATCCTCACAAATATATACAACATCACGTATTCACAAAATCGTCACAAATATACAATTCGCATATCATCAATATCATTACAATTATCATCATGTTTCGGCACATCGGCACAATTACTGAATTTCACATATTAACACTGTCATCACAATTATCATCATAATCTACTAAACTAAAGACAATTAGCTAGGATTCATACCATAAGGTTAATCACATAACAATGCACAATAATAATCATATTGGCAATCACAACATTACTCGCAACAAAGACATCCAAACCGAAATCACAATTTTTGGTCAACTCTCAAAATAAACTCAATATGCCAATATGTCAAGTAAATCAAATCGACTTTTAACCATCAACTAAATCAAGTAGAAATAATGTTAATCATCAAAACAACATCATTGGCATAACAATATATTATTCTCAACTTGAATATTCAACCAAAACACAATTACGGTCAATTTCTCAAAATACCGTAATTTACCGATAAACCGAATAATTGGTCCAAGTCCAAGTATATTCCAATCACATAGGCTTATTGGAATTAATTCAACTAATAATTTAATTATCCTATTAATAATCAAACTATATTAATTTCAATTCAACTATTATATTTCTATTCCATTATTTTCCAATTCTACAACCAAAACTCATTATTTCACTATCAATGGTTTACCCACAACAAACACAACATTCTAATACACATAGATTGTCAATTGCACACAACTTATCACATTTATATCATCACATTCCAACAAATCATCAAATACCCAAAATTGCAACATAGAAGAACATGGATATCAAAGTATAGAATCAAACCCACCATAACATACTATCATACAACCCTTTAGAATGAAAGAACCCCACCCTTACCTTGGCAAATATGGACTCTTTCACCATAGCTCTAAGCTTTTCTCCAAAATAAATCCTGCAAACATAATTTAGAGACACGCCTAAAAACCAGTTCGGAAATCAGCTTATCAGACGAACATAAAACCTTCAAAATCAAAATCGCTCCGGTGAGAACTTACCTCTATGAGTCAGGAACGTTGTGTCAAAACCACGCGACGATCCAACGGTTGGATTGAGAGATTCATTCGTTTTGCTAAGGTGACTCATTGCTGAAACTTGCTGCGAAAATGAGGTTTCTTCTAGCTTTTCTTTTCCACCATTGTTCTCTTCCCTTTTGCCTCTTTTCTCTTCTTCCTATCTTTTCCCCCAAATGAAAATAGTAACCTCTAAAACCCTAAACTTCTCTTACTATCTCACTTATGTCAATTGGGCTTAACCCACCAATCCATTCATTATGTTTCTATCACTTAGGCTCATTTAGTTATATCTCTCTAATTACTCAATTAAGCCAAATAACACAAAAACACACTCATAATTAAATACTTAAATAATTATTATATCACATAATAACTAAATAAATAAAGAATTATTAAAAATTCCAAAAAATATAATTACTAAAATAATAGCGAATAAAATGGGGGTGTTACAACTCTCCCCTACTTAGAATATTTTCGTCCTCGAAAATACAATCGACGCAACCATCTCATCGCCAAAACTACACTTACTCTCTCCAGACTCACACGAACACAAAGGCATTCCACACCTTTGACCATACAAAGTTTCAAAATACAAGCTCTCAAAAGATCTTTAAGCTACTGAATCGTCTTCTCCGTTTGACCATCAGCTTGCGGATGATAAAGAGAACTCAAACATAACTTAATAATCAAAGTAATCCACAAAAATTTCCAAAATCTAGAAGTAAATTTCAGACCTCTTTCAGAAACAACACTCGACGGAATACCATGCCAACTCACAATATTTTCAAAATACAATTTTGCAAGTCACTCCATCGGATAATCCATGCTTATCGAAATAGAGTGGGCGAAATTTGTCAATCCATCTACAATGACCCAAGTTGCCTCACAATTAATCGATGTCCTCGACAAACCCAAAACAAAATCCATAGAAATGCTATCCTACTTCCACTCAGGAATGGACAACGGTTGCATCAAACCAGATGGTTTTTGATGTTCAATCTTTGACTTCTGACAAGTCAAACACGAATACACAAATTCCGCAATATCCTTCTTCATACCTCGCCACCAAAATAACTTTCTCAAGTCTTGATACATCTTAGTAGCACCAGAATAATTACTCAACCACTTTGATGCCCTTCATCCCAAAAATTCTCTTTTTCAAATTCGAAACATCGGGAATACAAATTCAATTACGACATCTCATGACACCGTTCTCATCAATCCTAAAATTATCACCTTATCCTCAATCAATCAATGCCATCTTGTCAACCAATTTCAAATCTAATTTCTGACCTTCTCTAATCTCATCAAGAATACCACAAGTAAGCTTCAACATACCAAACTTAAATCTCGAAATTATTCCAACAATTCCAATTCTTGAATCATCAACATAGACATATGCAATTATTTCCTACTCAATGCATTGGCTACAACGTTCGCTTTTCCCGGATGGTAATTCAAACCAAAATCATAGTCCTTCAAGAATTACAACCATATTATTTTCCTCATTATCAACTCGTTCTGATCAAACAACTACTTGAAACTCTTGTAGTCACTAGACACATCGAATCCCGACCTGCTCTGATACCACTAATGTAACACCCCAAATTCTACCCGAAAATATCATGCGAGAAATCAGAGTATTTTAAAAACTATCAACAAGCCTTTGGGATATCAAATTTACTTCATATAACAACTCATAAACAGATACATAGCACTTTAATCTCAGAAAAGCACAAAACAACTTATAACAGTTCTTAGACAAACCAACTTCATTTTAAAATGCAGCGGAATCATAACATTCGACTTTATAAACAAATCATCTTATTTAATCGGAAACAACTTCAAATATCATAGTACTTCTCATTACCCAATTTGGAACTCAACAACTAAAACATGAACAACATAGAAACAACAATATAGACAACCCCCGAGTGCTACGTATCAGAGCGACACACCAACCGAATACGATGAAGCTACAAACTTCCACAGCTATACTTGAGTACCTGCCCATTTCCCATGGTAGGGGAAACATCAGCAGAAGGGGTGAGATATCAAACAGTATAAAGGAAAGTATGATAATAGATATAGCAAGATAATATCATACACAATTCACCACTTCTCAATATAAGCAATTTGCATCACGATAACAACATGGATCATATATTTCAACTTATACACATATATCATTAATACATATATATTCACAGTCTCATCATATATGTTTCATTCACGAACATCATATCTACAACACATCAATAATCAATATCAAATGAATTCAACTTCACAAACTATGCATCCACACATCATAACAATGAATCGAATGCAACTCAGTATACAAACTCGAATGCGACTCAAACTATGCATATGCATGTGGTACCAATCGAAGCTTCGACCCTCGTCACCAATTACCATTTGGCCTGTCATGTTTGCCATAGTTTTCAGGCCGTCATGTTTGCCATAATTTTCATGCCGTCACACAGTATGCATATGAAATGTAACTCGACAAACAAGACAACACAACATACTCATCAAAATCACATATCGTCACGAGGCATAAGCCTATATCACAATCACATTACCATTTATTCGAGGTAATTCACGTCACTATAATATTTCATCTTCACTTAGTCACAAAATCATCCTCACAAATATATACAACATCACGTATTCACAAAATCGTCACAAATATACAATTCGCATATCATCAATATCATTACAATTATCATCATGTTTCGGCACATCGGCACAATTACTGAATTTCACATATTAACACTGTCATCACAATTATCATCATGTTTCGGCACATCGGCACAATTACTGAATTTCACATATTAACACTGTCATCACAATTATCATCATAATCTACTAAACTAAAGACAATTAGCTAGGATTCATACCATAAGGTTAATCACATAACAATGCACAATAATAATCATATTGGCAATCACAACATTACTCGCAACAAAGACATCCAAACCGAAATCACAATTTTTGGTCAACTCTCAAAATAAACTCAATATGCCAATATGTCAAGTAAATCAAATCGACTTTTAACCATCAACTAAATCAAGTAGAAATAATGTTAATCATCAAAACAACATCATTGGCATAACAATATATTATTCTCAACTTGAATATTCAACCAAAACACAATTACGGTCAATTTCTCAAAATACCGTAATTTACCGATAAACTGAATAATTGGTCCAAGTCCAAGTATATTCCAATCACATAGGCTTATTGGAATTAATTCAACTAATAATTTAATTATCCTATTAATAATCAAACTATATTAATTTTAATTCAACTATTATATTTCTATTCCATTATTTTCCAATTCTACAACCAAAACTCATTATTTCACTATCAATGGTTTACCCACAACAAACACAACATTCTAATACACATAGATTATCAATTGCACACAACTTATCACATTTATATCATCACATTCCAACAAATCATCAAATACCCAAAATTGCAACATAGAAGAACATGGATATCAAAGTATAGAATCAAACCCACCATAACATACTATCATGCAACCCTTTAGAATGAAAGAACCCCACCCTTACCTTGGCAAATATGGACTCTTTCACCATAGCTCTAAGCTTTTCTCCAAAATAAATCCTGCAAACATAATTTAGAGACACGCCTAAAAACCAGTTCGGAAATCAGCTTATCAGACGAACATAAAACCTTCAAAATCAAAATCGCTCCAGTCAGAACTTACCTCTATGAGTCAGGAACGTTGTGTCAAAACCACGCGACGATCCAACGGTTGGATTGAGAGATTCATTCGTTTTGCTAAGGTGACTCAATGCTGAAACTTGCTGCGAAAATGAGGTTTCTTCTAGCTTTTCTTTTCCACCATTGTTCTCTTCCCTTTTGCCTCTTTTCTCTTCTTCCTATCTTTTCCCCCAAATGAAAATAGTAACCTCTAAAACCCTAAACTTCTCTTACTATCTCACTTATGTCAATTGGGCTTAACCCACCAATCCATTCATTATGTTTCTATCACTTAGGCTCATTTAGTTATATCTCTCTAATTACTCAATTAAGCCAAATAACACAAAAACACACTCATAATTAAATACTTAAATAATTATTATATCACATAATAACTAAATAAATAAAGATATATTAAAAATTCCAAAAAATATAATTACTAAAATAATAGCGAATAAAATGGGGGTGTTACAACTCTCCCCTACTTAGAATATTTTCGTCCTCGAAAATACAATCGACGCAACCATCTCATCGCCAAAACTACACTTACTCTCTCCAGACTCACACGAACACAAAGGCATTCCACACCTTTGACCATACAAAGTTTCAAAATACAAGCTCTCAAAAGATCTTTAAGCTACTGAATCGTCTTCTCCGTTTGACCATCAGCTTGCGGATGATAAAGAGAACTCAAACATAACTTAATAATCAAAGTAATCCACAAAAATTTCCAAAATCTAGAAGTAAATTTCAGACCTCTTTCAGAAACAACACTCGACGGAATACCATGCCAACTCACAATATTTTCAAAGTACAATTTTGCAAGTCACTCCATCGGATAATCCATGCTTATCGAAATAGAGTGGGCGAAATTTGTCAATCCATCTACAATGACCCAAGTTGCCTCACAATTAATCGATGTCCTCGACAAACCCAAAACAAAATCCATAGAAATGCTATCCCACTTCCACTCAGGAATGGACAACGGTTGCATCAAACCAGACGGTTTTTGATGTTCAATCTTTGACTTCTGACAAGTCAAACACGAATACACAAATTCCGCAATATCCTTCTTCATACCTCGCCACCAAAATAACTTTCTCAAGTCTTGATACATCTTAGTAGCACCAGAATAATTACTCAACCACTTTGATGCCCTTCATCCCAAAAATTCTCTTTTTCAAATTCGAAACATCAGGAATACAAATTCAATTACGACATCTCATGACACCGTTCTCATCAATCCTAAAATTATCACCTTATCCTCAATCAATCAATGTCATCTTGTCAACCAATTTCAAATCTAATTTCTGACCTTCTCTAATCTCATCAAGAATACCACAAGTAAGCTTCAACATACCAAACTTAAATCTCGAAATTATTCCAACAATTCCAATTCTTGAATCATCAACATAGACATATGCAATTATTTCCTACTCAATGCATTGGCTACAATGTTCGCTTTTCCCGGATGGTAATTCAAACCAAAATCATAGTCCTTCAAGAATTACAACCATATTATTTTCCTCATTATCAACTCGTTCTGATCAAACAACTACTTGAAACTCTTGTAGTCACTAGACACATCGAATCCCGACCTGCTCTGATACCACTAATGTAACACCCCAAATTCTACCCGAAAATATCATGCGAGAAATCAGAGTATTTTAAAAACTATCAACAAGCCTTTGGGATATCAAATTTACTTCATATAACAACTCATAAACAGATACATAGCACTTTAATCTCAGAGAAGCACAAAACAACTTATAACAGCTCTTAGACAAACCAACTTCATTTTAAAATGCAACGGAATCATAACATTCGACTTTATAAACAAATCATCTTATTTAATCGGAAACAACTTCAAATATCATAGTACTTCTCATTATCCAATTTGGAACTCAACAACTAAAACATGAACAACATAGAAACAACAATATGGACAACCCCCGAGTGCTACGTATCAGAGCGACACACCAACCGAATACGATGAAGCTACAAACTTCCACAGCTATACTTGAGTACCTGCCCATTTCCCATGGTAGGGGAAACATCAGCAGAAGGGGTGAGATATCAAACAGTATAAAGGAAAGTATGATAATAGATATAGCAAGATAATATCATACACAATTCACCACTTCTCAATATAAGCAATTTGCATCACGATAACAACATGGATCATATATTTCAACTTATACACATATATCATTAATACATATATATTCACAGTCTCATCATATATGTTTCATTCACGAACATCATATCTACAACACATCAATAATCAATATCAAATGAATTCAACTTCACAAACTATGCATCCACACATCATAACAATGAATCGAATGCAACTCAGTATACAAACTCAAATGCGACTCAAACTATGCATATGCATGTGGTACCAATCGAAGCTTCGACCCTCGTCACCAATTACCATTTGGCCTGTCATGTTTGCCATAGTTTTCAGGCCGTCATGTTTGCCATAATTTTCATGTCGTCACAGAGTATGCATATGAAATGTAACTCGACAAACAAGACAACACAACATACTCATCAAAATCACATATCGTCACGAGGCATAAGCCTATATCACAATCACATTACCATTTATTCGAGGTAATTCACGTCACTATAATATTTCATCTTCACTTAGTCACAAAATCATCCTCACAAATATATACAACATCACGTATTCACAAAATCGTCACAAATATACAATTCGCATATCATCAATATCATTACAATTATCATCATGTTTCGGCACATCGGCACAATTACTAAATTTCACATATTAACACTGTCATCACAATTATCATCATAATCTACTAAACTAAAGACAATTAGCTAGGATTCATACCATAAGGTTAATCACATAACAATGCACAATAATAATCATATTGGCAATCACAACATTACTCGCAACAAAGACATCCAAACCGAAATCACAATTTTTGGTCAACTCTCAAAATAAACTCAATATGCCAATATGTCAAGTAAATCAAATCGACTTTTAACCATCAACTAAATCAAGTAGAAATAATGTTAATCATCAAAACAACATCATTGGCATAACAATATATTATTCTCAACTTGAATATTCAACCAAAACACAATTACGGTCAATTTCTCAAAATACCGTAATTTACCGATAAACCGAATAATTGGTCCAAGTCCAAGTATATTCCAATCACATAGGCTTATTGGAATTAATTCAACTAATAATTTAATTATCCTATTAATAATCAAACTATATTAATTTCAATTCAACTATTATATTTCTATTCCATTATTTTCCAATTCTACAACCAAAACTCATTATTTCACTATCAATGGTTTACCCACAACAAACACAACATTCTAATACACATAGATTGTCAATTGCACACAACTTATCACATTTATATCATCACATTCCAACAAATCATCAAATACCCAAAATTGCAACATAGAAGAACATGGATATCAAAGTATAGAATCAAACCCACCATAACATACTATCATACAACCCTTTAGAATGAAAGAATCCCACCCTTACCTTGGCAAATATGGACTCTTTCACCATAGCTCTAAGCTTTTCTCCAAAATAAATCCTGCAAACATAATTTAGAGACACGCCTAAAAACCAGTTCGGAAATCAGCTTATCAGACGAACATAAAACCTTCAAAATCAAAATCGATTTGGTGAGAACTTACCTCTATGAGTCAGGAACGTTGTGTCAAAACCACGCGACGATCCAACGGTTGGATTGAGAGATTCATCCGTTTTGCTAAGGTGACTCAATGCTGAAACTTGCTGCGAAAATGAGGTTTCTTCTAGCTTTTCTTTTCCACCATTGTTCTCTTCCCTTTTGCCTCTTTTCTCTTCTTCCTATCTTTTTCCCCAAATGAAAATAGTAACCTCTAAAACCCTAAACTTCTCTTACTATCTCACTTATGTCAATTGGGCTTAACCCACCAATCCATTCATTATGTTTCTATCACTTAGGCTCATTTAGTTATATCTCTCTAATTACTCAATTAAGCCAAATAACACAAAAACACACTCATAATTAAATACTTAAATAATTATTATATCACATAATAACTAAATAAATAAAGAATTATTAAAAATTCCAAAAAATATAATTACTAAAATAATAGCGAATAAAATGGGGGTGTTACAACTCTCCCCTACTTAGAATATTTTCGTCCTCGAAAATACAATCGACGCAACCATCTCATCGCCAAAACTACACTTACTCTCTCCAGACTCACACGAACACAAAGGCATTCCACACCTTTGACCATACAAAGCTTCAAAATACAAGCTCTCAAAAGATCTTTAAGCTACTGAATCGTCTTCTCCGTTTGACCATCAGCTTGCGGATGATAAAGAGAACTCAAACATAACTTAATAATCAAAGTAATCCACAAAAATTTCCAAAATCTAGAAGTAAATTTCAGACCTCTTTCAGAAACAACACTCGACGGAATACCATGCCAACTCACAATATTTTCAAAATACAATTTTGCAAGTCACTCCATCGGATAATCCATGCTTATCGAAATAGAGTGGGCGAAATTTGTCAATCCATCTACAATGACCCAAGTTGCCTCACAATTAATCGATGTCCTCGACAAACCCAAAACAAAATCCATAGAAATGCTATCCCACTTCCACTCAGGAATGGACAACGTGTCGCGGGCGAAAAATCGTTGTCTTTTTTCGGGATGAGACACCTGATGCCTTCTTTGGGCTCGAGTGCTCAAAAAATGATTTTTCTTTTGTACCGACCAAACTTTTTATTATTTCCAAAGTAGGAAAAGGAAAAAAGCTGCAATAACCTAAAAGTGGGGGGAGAGATCTTGGGTAAGAGGGTTGGTTATACGAAGGGAAGGTATTAGCACCCAACGTATCTATAGTACTCTATAGGTTTCTTTGCTTTGTTTTTCATTCCATGTTATTGAGAGGTTCTTGTGAAATAGGTGGGACCTAAGGTGTATGTTTGATTATGCTCGCAAAGATCATCGCGATCCTCTGCATACATATCTCTTAGAGGGAATCAGAGCATCTGTAGCTCGGGGTCTACGGGTGCTAAGGTTTGAATGGTTTTTTCTGTTTTGTTTTGCTCGCCAAGGATCGACCTTGTGCCTACGTATTCTCAAAGGGATGTTGAGAAAGTCAGAGCAATCGTAGTTCCCACTTATGCTAGTGGAAGCAAAGGAAAAGAGACAAATGTCATCTAAATGTTCGATGTATCTAATCTATATCATCACATACATCTGTTTGTTTTTGTTTGAAAATCTTTTCATTATAAGCCCTGGGCCATGCCACTTATGGCGCTTAGAATGATAAAGATGTTTTTGTTTGTTTAACCAGCCTTGTGGCAAAAGTTTCAATGAAGTCAGCCTTGTGACAAAAACTTTGATTAATCAGCCAGCCTTGTGGCAAAAGTTTCAATGAAGTCAGCCTTGTGACAAAAACTTTGATTAATCAGCCAGTATGGTGGCAAAACGGTTTGATTGATTAGCCAGCCTTGTGGCAAAAAAGTTTGATTGATTAGCCAGCCTTGTGGCAAAAAAGTTTGATTGATTGATTGTTTGTGATGATATAGAAGAGATACTCCTATCATAGAGATGATAAATGTCTAATCTCCTAGGGTATTTGTTTTGGATATTGGGGATGCTTATAAGAAGCCCGTGGGTCCTTGTACGAAGCCCAAGAGGAGGCTATCCGAGGGTCCTTGCATTGTAAGCCCAAGAGGAGGCTATGGGAGGGACAATCCAGGGTCCTTGCATTGTAAGCCCAAGAGGAGGCTATGGGAGGGTCACTCGTTTGTACAAAGCCCAAGGGGAGGCATGGTATAGTTGGTTTGAGCTCTTAGAGCGATTTCACCGGGAAACCATACTCTATGTCCTAACCTAAACTAGGGAGATTCTTTGCACGAAGCCCAATAGGAGGCTATGGGGAACCTAGTGTTGTACTAAGTTGAACAAGCACACATATCACACATATGAACAAACATGAACAAGTATGAACAGGTACATGAACAAATATGAACAGTTATGTATAAGCACATATATATGACAAGGTGTGTGTATATAATGGAGTTTATGAAGGAAATATACCTGTAAGCATGATCCATTTGTATACACAGGGGCTCGGGACTCATACTCGGGGAGAGGCCCTTTTGAGTTTATTCAAAGCTATGTAAACAAGTATTTACAAAGGGCTTGGGACTTATACCTACATGGATGCCCATGGTATATTTTTGGGAAGATTTAAAGAAACCTTCATTTTTGGTTTGTTATTCAAAGTTTAAAAAACGCATTGATTGAGATATGTACAAAAGGCGTACAATGAAATACCTAATTTCATGTACTGGAATGGGTATGTACAAAAGGGCTTGGGACTTATACCTACGTGGAGGCCCATGTTTTATTTTATAAAACATGGTTGATTGTTTTATTTACAGACGCGAGGTTTGAAAAACTGTTTGAAAGTTATTGTTTTGAAAGAGGTTTTCTGTACAAAGGAAAACTGTATAAAAAAGGAAAAGGGACTTATACTCTCTAATATTCGAGAGGCCCCACATCGCTTTGAAAATCGATTGATCAATTAAAAAGATTTAATCAAATAGTTTCAAAAAGAAATGGTTTATCGTTTTTGAAAAGAATCGCGATCGCTTGTTATAAAATGGTTTGAATTTTGAAAGAAGTTAATTAATCAAAATAAACAAAAAGGTTATCCTTAATTAACACTTAGATGATTAGGGTTTGCTCCAAAAATATTTACAAGTGATTAGATTTAAAAAATCAAGTGAAAAACAATATTTAAAAGTATTTAAAAAACTTAAAAACATGTCATTTTAAACTTAATTAAAAAAGTATTATATGAATCTTTTTTTGTGATTTTTTTTAATATTGTCAAAATATGTATATTAAATAAAGAGTGTAAAAAAAATGAAGTGAAAATAATGAATTTTGATTGGTTAAATTAATTGGTGAAGTTTGTTAAAAAATGAAAGAAAATAGGTTGCAAAAAATTGGTTTTGTCTCCCCTAGGGCTTGAACTCACGCCCTCTCTCTCATCAGCCAAAACATGGACCAACTGAGCCACGCTTGTGGCTTGTTAAACATACGCGTTTGATAAAATATATTTTAAATCAAGAATTTGAATTTCTCAAACCAAATCTGGCGCCAAGAACACAACCCTAACTGATTTTCAAAATTCTTCAAAACTGTGTTGTTTTGATCGATCCAAGGGTCTATCTCACTCGGTTTTGGACGAGGAACATGATGACGACCTTTAATTTCATTTATTTTTGTTCTAAGATGATTAATCCTCTGATGAACACGAAGAACCCTAATATGACAAATCTTTGTGAAATCGTGTATGATCATGATATGATGCAATTGATTGAGGGCTATTATTCAGTGATGGTGCAGAAACAAGATAGTAACTCAGTTTTGCGTTTATGATGCATGTATGATAGAGTTTGAAGTTCAAGAACACTTACCTCAAAAACGGCCAAACTGGAAATTGAAATCGTGCCTGGAGGTGTTACAGATGCTTTGTGATGATCTGGATAGCTTCAATGATGATTATGGAAGGTGTCTGGATGCTTGGAACCAACTGAATTCATCTGAGCATGGCCATGGTACCCGATCTGCAGATGCTTTTAAGAGTGAATCGAATTTGAAGATGGAGGTGTTTCAGATTGCTGGTGAGTGTTTGGATCATTCATATGAAGTATATGGATGGTGTTAGAAGTGTTGGTTTGGACAGATATAGCTTGGTATGGATTTTGGCATGATAAGGTTCAATATATGCAATTATGGAAGTGAGGTAGTGATTCTGAGATTTGAGGTGTTTTTGGGTGCATGAGTGATTCAAACACATCCCATATGATGTTTATGGTTTGCTAGAATCATCACTTTGGCCATAGCTTCAAGGATTTGGAGGTTGGGATTTCTACCTCACTTTGAAACATGAAACTTGCAATTCAAGAAAGAAAGAGAAAACCTATGCTTTGTGAGGTTTTGGTGTGATTTTGAATGAGGTAATGACCTCTATTTATAGGCCAAAGAGTCTGAACTCAGAGCTTTGCAACTTGCTTCAAGAAGTGATGATTTGGCTTAAGGGATAGAAAGGAATCTTTCACATTTAATGCAATGGTTAAAAGTAACTAAACCATGGTTATTTTGGCCAAGCTTCTTATCTCTTTCCTATCTGATCTTAAACCAGAAAATATCATTCAATCATTGCTTTGGTGTGTCATTACTTGCATTATTTGGCAAATTGGTTCATAACTTTGCAAAAATGGCTTGAAATTTCAAGTGAAATGGTCACTAATGTCAAAATTCAAAACCATAGCTACACTCCATATTTTTTCATGCTCTTGGACATTTTGGAAAGCTCATATTACATACTTCAAAACCCTAGTTGAAAGTTTCTTCAAGATCTTTAAGGAAGTGGGTGAAAAAGATCCATGAACTTTGAGAAAAATGAAGTTTCAAGTGAAATTTTCCAAAGATGCCAACTTTGAAGCTCCATATCTCTTAAATGGTTGATCTTATGGAAAAAAATTATATGTGTCAAAGTTGTTTATTGGATCAAAATCTACAACTTTCATGTTGGAAGTTTTTTTCAGTTTGTAGGTGAAATTTTGAGTTATTCCCTTCCAAAGTTTGGAAAAAACCATGAAAAACACTTAGAAATTTTTCGAAGTATGGAAAGTCAAACTTTTGACTTTTTGATTCTTGATTGATTTTCTTGATTTTTCTTGATCAAATGACTTCTCATATCATATATTGATGATTTAAAACTTCAAAAGTCATGTTTGACCAAAATTCCCCAAAAGTCAATGGTGATCTTGTACAGTTGACTTTTTCAGACGAATTGCGTTTCTGGAGATTTTAAATGAAACAGGCTATCCTCACCAAATGGATGGTATGAATAAATCACATTGAAGCATTAGAGGATATTGAGCCATGGTTTGAGTTGTGGCACCATGTCCTGATTAAAAAGTCAGTTGTTCAGTGCATTAGGTCAAAAACCCTAATTGTCGACCTGATGAAATTGATGACTGTGGATCTTGAATTGAGATGCAATTTCCATTGGATATTGTCATAGGGATTATTTGAGGATGATTGAAACCTTTGATTGACTTCTTGGGGATTTTTAGGGTTTCCCAAATGTGATCCCTGATTTTGGTCCCTGATAGTTCAAAACCCTAATTCTGATGATTTGAAATTTCACTGTAGATCATTCCTTGTGTAGGAGATGTCTTGAGTCAATGTATTAGGTCAAAATGATGTACTTGGGGTCTTGAGGTCATGTCCCAAGTCATTGGGTCACATCCTGAGCAAAAGTCAGGAGTATGCTATCTTCAGTCAAAATCCTAATCTGGTTGGTTCAGAGCCTTTGAGCTTGTTGAAATGAATCTCTGAGGACCAAATGTTGATTGTTGATGAAGATGATTCATTTGAGATGAAGGGAGAACAAAACCCTAATTGATTGTTACTTGTATTGATGAGTGATTTCTTGATTTAACCCTGCTGAGTCACAAGTAGCAAACACAAGCTATGCAATTTGTTAGAGATGCAAATGATGCATATGCAATGATATGAGGTGGTATCTTAGGTCAAAAATTGGGGTATGACAGATGCCCCTATTTAAGTTTCTTCAACCTGAGACATGAAGATTGAAAATCTTCGTTTTGATAGGATGGAAGAGACTTAAATATCAGAAGACGCAAGTTTTGGACCTAAGATACCAAAATTGCGAATGATGCAAGAATGTCTTTACCGAGGGAATATCAAGAACTGACTCCGCTGGGGAAAAGAGATTGGGAAGGATGTCTCAATCCGTTTTAGGAAGAGAATCCGTTTTTTTCTTTTCGGGAAGGCAAGTGTATGCTTCACCGGGGAATGATAGCTTTGTAAGAAAAGCTTACCTGTCGACATTACCGACTATCAGCATGGGGATAGACTTGTTTAATAATGCGAAGGTGAAAGGTATGAAACTGTGTTACCGACTATCAGCATTGTGATAGACTTGACAAGGTAAAAGAGTTTCAAAGGTTTGGTTAATATTACCGACTATCAGCCTTGTGATAGACATGTTGAATAATATAACCAGAACAAAAGGTTACCGACTACCAGCCTCGTGATAGTGGTTCTGAAGACATGATCAATTATCAGCCGAGTGATAAAATGATCCTGGAGACTTTGCTAGGGAAATTACTGGTTATTCAGCCTTGTGAACAGTAATAAGGCCCTGATTGTCAAATGGTCTTCATGATTGATTTCCTTGAGAGGAAATTTTTTGAAAGAAACATAAACTGCTCAGATGACGAGGCGATTGTTTATTGCCTGTTTTTCACAACTCTGTTTGAGGAATCGGAGTTTGAATCTCTGGTAAAGACAAGGTTCTAACCAAGAATGAATTGGAAAGAAACAGTCAAACAAGACTTTGTACCCATGAGAAATGAACTCAACTGGGGATTTTCTCCTTTGTTTTGAGAGGAGAAACTAAAGCAACCTTCTTCCACGAGGAATGATCTCAGTGGGGAATTGGAGAAAGAAGATGTTCTTTCTGCTTATGGGTGATAACCTGTTAGAGAGATGACACGCCCATACCTGCTTCTTTTTTTCTTTTTTTTTATTTTTTGCTTTTTCTCTTTTTTTTGGGATAGATATATCCTGAACAAGTGATTTTAGGCAGACATTTGAAAAATGCAATGATGCATAAATGATGCAAATATGTATGAATGATGAATGTCATGAATGTCGCATGCATGCTGACGAAACTGACAGACAATGAAGTATATACTGGAGATGGACCAACGCCGCAATACAACCAGATACTTGGCAAATGTTTTTCAACATGTTGTAGATAGCACGGGTGATGAATGGTGTTGCATGCTTTCAACTTCTTTGGGGAAGATAAGCATCTTTTTCTCACTGAGATGGAAAAATCTTCTTTACTGGAGATGGAAAATCTTCGACACTGGGGATAGAAGACCTTCTTCACTGGGGATAGAAGAGCTTTTCCTATCATAATCCTTGATTCGTCCTATGGAGATAGCTGTTGATGTTCCTTCTGTTGTTCACAACTCAAAGGAGAGTTTCGCTTTTATTTTGAAAAAGTGAAGGTAAATTCATTTAAAACTTTTTTTCTTTTTTGTTTCAAAAGTGAATAACACAATTAAAGCGTCATTTTGCAAGCTGAAAGAAATTAAAGATTGCAAACAAAGGGGCACAAGGCTCAAATTTATTTAATAGGATGGTAATCAGCTAAAGGCGTGATTCCATGGAGTATTTACAAAAGTTGGAAATGGTAATTATGCGGAAAAGGCTACATTGAAAGCAATAACCACTATTCCCCCTAACAACTTTGAGTTCCAACTGTGCTTGTCGCTTCAGATTGACAATGATTTGTTTGAAGATCCTTTGATGAAAATGACTCCTCAGATGACGAAGTACGGACTGATGCAGTTACTTTGTCATAATTCCTTAATTTTTGCCTAGATTGCCCTTTCAGGTTTTCAATCTACCAGGATGAATTTTTCTGTTTATTGTCTCTAATTTTTGCCTGGACCGCCCTTTCAGGTTTTCAGTCCACCGAGACGCTCATTTTTGCCTAAGTCGCCCTTTGCGGGTTTTCGACTTACCGAGCTGTTCTTTTGTATTTTTTTAGACAAAGTATTTCTTGACTGCATCAGCATTCACAGGATGTGGGAGTTCATCACCATCCATGGTTGCAAGAATCATGGCGCCGCCAGAAAATGTTCTTTTGACAACATACGGGCCTTCATAATTAGGAGACCATTTGCCCCTAGAATCTGGTTGAAAAGACAAGATCTTTTTAAGCACGAGGTCGCCTTCTCGAAATTCACGAGGTCGAACCTTTTTGTTGAAGGCTTGTTTCATCCTTGCTTGGTATAACTGTCCATGGCATAGAGCAGTCATACGTTTTTCTTCGATTAAGTTCAACTGATCGTATCTGCTTTGACACCATTCAGCCTCTGATAACTTGGTCTCCATGAGGACTCTCATTGATGGAATTTCAACTTCTACGGGGAGCACAGCTTCCATGCCGTATACTAGAGAAAAGGGAGTTGCCCCTGTTGAAGTACGCATTGAAGTACGATACCCATGTAAAGCAAATGGCAGCATTTCGTGCCAGTCTTTGTAAGTGACGACCATTTTCTGGACAATCTTCTTAATGTTCTTGTTGGCAGCTTCAACGGCGCCGTTCATTTTTGGTCTATAAGGAGAAGAATTATGATGCTCAATCTTGAATTCCTCACACAATTCTTTCATCATTTTGTTGTTCAAGTTTGAACCATTGTCAGTAATGATCTTGCTGGGAATACCATATCGGCAAATGAGGTTATTCTTGATGAACCTCACAACCACTTGTCTTGTAACATTGGTATAAGATGCTGCTTCGACCCATTTGGTGAAGTAATCAATTGCTACTAAGATGAAACGATGACCGTTTGAAGCTTTCGGTTCGATCATTCCGATCATGTCGATACCCCACATGGAAAAAGGCCATGGAGATGAGAGAACGTTGAGTAGAGTCGGTGGCACATGGATCTTATCTGCGTAGATCTGGCACTTGTGACATCTCTTCACGTGTTTATAACAGTCAGATTCCATTGTCAACCAATAGTATCCTGCTCTTAACATTTTCTTGGACATTGCATGCCCATTTGAATGAGTTCCAAAGGACCCTTCATGCACTTCATGCATTAACATGTCTGCTTCGTGTCTATCCACGCATCTGAGCAAAACCATGTCGAAATTTCTTTTGTATAGCACATCTCCGTTCAGGAAGAAACTGCCAGAAAGTCTCCTTAGAGTTTTCTTATCTTTGTTTGATGCCCCAAGCGGGTACTCTTGAGTTTGAAGGAAGCGTTTGATGTCGTGAAACCACGGTTTATCATCGATGACTGCTTCAGTTGCAAACACATAAGCGGGCCTTTCAAGGCGCGTGATTCTGACTTTAGGCACATCATTCCAGTGACTAACTTTGAACATGGAAGATAGAGTAGCCAAAGCGTCTGCCATTCGATTCTGATCTCGAGGTATATGATGCAATTCAACCTTGTTGAAGAAGGTCAACAGACGTCTTGCATAATCTCTGTAAGGAATCAAGCCAGGGTGGTAAGTTTCCCATTTGTCTTTGATTTGGTTGATCACGAGGGCTGAATCTCCATATATGTCGAGGATCTTGATCCTTAAGTCAATGGCTTCTTCGAGACCCATGATACAAGCTTCATATTCTGCGATGTTGTTGGTGCAATCAAATAGCAGTCTGGCGGAGAATGGGATATGAGTACCCTTGGGAGTGATGATGATTGCCCCAATTCCATTGCCAAAAGCGTTTACTGCTCCATCAAAAATTAGGCCCCATCTTGATCCAGGCTCAGGACCTTCTTCAGGTAACGGTTCGTCACAATCTTTCATCTTCAAGTACAAGACATCTTCGTCAGGAAAGTCAAACTTGAGAGATTGATATTCATTAATTGGTTGATGCGCCAAATGATCGGCGAGAATGCTTCCTTTGACCGCTTTTTGAGCACGGTACTCAATGTCATATTCGGATAACAGCATTTGCCATCGGGCAATCCTTCCTGTTAAGGCAGGCTTTTCAAAGACATACTTGATCGGATCCATTTTGGAGATTAACCAAGTAGTATTGTTGATCATGTACTGGCGGAGACGTTTTGAAGCCCAAGCCAAAGCACAACATGTTTTTTCGAGCATGGAGTAACGAGACTCACAGTCTGTGAATTTCTTACTCAAATAATAGATGGCATGCTCCTTCTTACCAGTTTCATCTTGTTGTCCAAGCATACAACCCATGGATTCTTCCAACACGGTAAGGTACATGATTAGTGGTCTTCCTTCAACTGGAGGAATCAATATTGGTGGTTCTAACAGGTATTCCTTGATACTGTCGAACGCTTTCTGGCAATCTTCAGTCCATACAACCCCTTGATCTTTGCGGAGAAACTTGAAAATTGGCCCACATGTAGCAGTCATTTGAGAGATAAATCTGGAGATATAGTTCAATCGTCCGAGAAATCCTCTTACTTGTTTTTTAGTCTTTGGTGCAGGCATCTCTTGAATAGCTCTGACTTTGTCGGGATCTACTTCAATACCTCTTTGGCTGACAATGAAACCCAAGAGTTTTCCAGATCTAACCCCAAAAGTACATTTGTTAGGATTCAAGCGAAGCTGATATTTCCTTAATCGTTGAAACAACTTCAAAAGGTATTCAATATGTTCTTCTTCTGTGCTGGACTTGGCTATCATGTCGTCCACATAAACTTCAATTTCTTTATGCATCATGTCATGGAAGAGAGTAGTCATTGCCCTTTGGTAAGTTGCGCCTGCATTCTTTAATCCAAACGGCATCACTTTGTAGCAAAAGGTACCCCATGGGGTGATGAAAGATGTTTTCTCCATGTCTTCGGGAGCCATCTTGATCTGATTATAACCGGAGAACCCGTCCATGAAGGAAAAGACGTTGAACTTAGCGGTGTTATCGACCAGCATGTCGATATGTGGTAATGGAAAGTCATCTTTTGGACTGGCCTTATTCAAGTCACGGTAGTCAACACACATTCTGACTTTGCCATCTTTCTTCGGAACTGGCACTATGTTGGCCAACCATTGAGGATACTCAGAGGTGACTAGAAAACCTGCGTCGAGTTGCTTTTGAACTTCTGTTTTGATCTTGTTAGCCATATCAGGGTGAGTCCTTCGCAATTTCTGCTTAACCGGCGGACATTCTGGCTTCAACGGCAAGTAATGCTGAACAATATTGGTATTCAACCCAGGCATGTCTTGGTAGGACCAGGCAAACACGTCAACATATTCTTTGAGAAGGTCTGTCAACTTAATCTTGACATCAGCATCAAGCAGCGATCCAATGGTCACTTCTTTTTTGTCTTCTTCAGAACCCAAGTTGATCTTTTCTAAAGGCTCTTTGTGAGGCAGAATGGCTCTTTCCTCGTGCTTAAGTAATCGAGAGATCTCGTCCGGGATCTCCTCTTCTTCCTCTTCTTCGGCTTCGAACACAGGAAACTCAAAGTTGGGAGAGGGCATAGGGTTATTGCATTCAATGGGTTTATCAATAGTGAATCTACACATATGATTTATATTTATTTCAGAAAATTTATGAATGCAAGAGTGTATGCAGATTTTTTTGAAAAAGTTTTTTTTTATTTTGGTTTTTTAGGATTACCATTTCCAGAAAAAAAAAAGCAAAAATAAAACATATAATGTAGGGAATTCAAAATGACACTTTATTTATGATTCATCTTTGAAACAAAGCCCTAAACACAAACTCATTTGTCTTGGGCAGGACAAAGAGGGAAACTTTTAAAACAAAGCCCTATACACAAAGTTATTTGGGCGGAACACTTAAAAGCAAAGCCCTATAAAACATCTCTCTGCTTTGGGCAAGGCAGGAGGTCAAAATAACAGCGAGGTGATTACTTTGAGCGGCGAACAACATTCGGAACGTCGACAGCCTTCCAGTAGCAACGAACTCCTCTGTGTATTATGTATTCAGGAAAATTCTCCTCAGAATTATCTTCAGTATTGACCGCTGGTCGAGCAGGATTTGAAGGTCCTGGTTTGTCACCCTTGTTCTTTGTAGAGTTGAGACGGTCTTCTTCTACTTCTTGAAGAGCATAAGATGAGTCACAATCTTCAGAATTTTCAGGATGTTCTTCCCAGTCTTCAGGATGAAGAGACTCATTGTCAGCGACACTTTCTGAGTCAACTGCGGGACCATTTTCCCCTTCATCTTCAAAAATGGCATTTATGTGATAATAACCATCTTCAGGATTATAAACCTTGGCAGATGCATTGAAGCTGAAACCTTCAGTAATTTCAAGCTGCTGAGGAAATTGACAGGGCTGATAAGCCTCTTCTGGTTGACTATTATATTCGAAGGAATCTCCCCATCCAGTTGGTTGGATATCCTCAATCGCAATCTTGTAACTTTCAGGTGCAGTGTATTTCACCATATAATCAAATTTTCCACTTGGTTGTCCCAAGGTGTCCCAAACCTCTGCAGGAATAGGCGGAATTTCTTTAGCACTTGTTTTCTCTGAAGGAGGATATGGTTCTTCCTGAGATATGTATCCCGAGTCATTGAGATAACATTTCCATTCTTCTTCAGGATCAGGTAGACCTTCTTCAATGCATTCTTCAATAAGGACATTAACCTCTTGAGGAATTGGGTTAAGGAATCCTCCACTAATGAATGTTTCTTTGATCGGTCGAAGGGTTTCATCCTTCTTGGTGCAGTTTGAGAATGTTGGTGAACATCCGAGACCTGCTCTAGTTTCATTCTTGGTAGGGACCACAACTTGCCCCCAGCCAGTGGTAGTTCCATCTTTCACTACTTTCACTGCCTCTTTGTAAGAAGAGATCGATGCTTTCTTCTTGGAAGATTCGTCTTCTAAAGAGAGACCTTGGAACTGAGTTCCTTCCACATCATCAGCACCAATGAAAGAGAAATTGGATAAATGGCTCACCATCAAGGCTTGTTCTCCACTTATCGTTACCAATTTTCCATTTGTTACAAATTTTAACTTTTGATGGAGCGTAGAAGTTACTGCCCCTGCTTCATGGATCCATGGTCGTCCTAACAGACAGCTATATGCAGCTTGGATGTCCATGACCTGGAAAGTGATTTGAAATGTATGTGGACCAATTGTCATGGGAAGGTTGACTTCGCCGATAACAGACTTTCGCGATCCATCAAATGCTTTGACAACTACACCACTGAACTTCATAGGCATTCCTTGGTAAGACAAGCGAGCAAGAGTCGTCTTTGGCATCACATTCAAGGAAGATCCGGTGTCTACCAACACATTGGACAAAGAATCTGACTGACAGTTCATAGAAATGTGCAAAGCAAGATTGTGATTTTTACCCTCCTCGGGGAGTTCTTCATCACAGAAGCTTAAATTGTTACAAGCTGTTATGTTGGCTATTATCCCATCAAAGTGATCAACAGTCACATCATGATCTACAAAAGCTTGATCTAAGACCTTCATCAGGGCTTCCCTGTGGGCTTCTGAGTTTAAAAGCAATGAAAGTATTGAGATCTTTGAAGGAGTCTGCATAAGCTGATCCACAATCTTGTATTCACTTCTTTTGATAAGCTTCAAAATTTCATCAAAGTCATGATTGACATTGGTTCCACTGGACTGACCAACATCAGTGTTTGTATTACTGACAGGAGTTTCCACAGGATTCCCCACTGGTGTATTAACAGGATTTTGCCCAGTTACAGGAGCAACAGGCTGCTTTGGAGGTAGTGGAGTATACACACGTCCACTTCTTGTTACTCGACTCACATCAGCGATGTTTACGACAGATGAGAGAGTTGGTAAAGGAACTTCTTGTCCATCCTTTATCATTGTTGCATTGTAGTTGTATGGAATTGCCTTGTCAGAGCCATAAGGAACAGGTCCAGGTAGACAAATGATCAAAGGAGCAACAGGAACCCTTGGCTTGTTGTAAGTAACTTCTATGCGCTCAGGCATGTTGAAATGAGGAACGATGACGTTAACTATAGGCATTTCCGAGTTGATATCTGAGACTAAAAGCTCATGCGGATAACATCCTATCATGTTAACTTCATTTTCATCCCTATTTCTGTAGATCTCAATAGTACCATTATCTAGCAAAACTTGGAGATCTCTTCTCACAATCGAACACCCGTGAGGATCCACACAACATATTCTACAGGAACCGTATTGATGCTGGCGAAAATTCTGCCCCCGACAAAGAGTAGCGTGCATTTGTACCAAATCTGCTCTTGAGAAGTTGATATTATAGACTCGGTATTGGCCAGGACATCCATATACCATGTTTACAACATGCCCTCCATGATTGGGCAGCGGATTTGCTTGCACATTAGGGTTCAAATTTCTGAAAGAGAGAAGATTAGATCTAACTAACCTCTGAACTTCATATTTCAAAGCTATGCAATGCTCAAGATCATGGCCAAGTGCTCCTTGATGATAAGGGCATGAGACCTCAGCTTTGTACCACCATGGGAGTCTCTCAGGTACTGGTGGTGGTGCTCTAGTTTGAACGAGACCTTTTTCAATCAAAGCAGGGTACAATTCTGTATAGGTCATTGGAATCGGATCAAACTGTGGAGCTCTTTGCACACGATTCTGATTGTTGTTAAGTTGTTGAGCCTGTTGTCGAGGCTGTTGTTGTTGAAACTGCGGGGTAAATCCCGGATTTGGCGCTGTATTAACGACTGGCGCAATAGCAGAAACCTGTTGTTGACGACTGACATTTCCTCTTGGCCTCCCTTGGGATACCATGTCAACACTTTGTTCTTTCTTCTTTGGGAAACCACTTCCGAACTTTTTGGTTCCGCTTGAAGATCCACCTTCTTTAGTTAGACGTCCGGTTCGGACCCCTTCTTCTAGACGCATCCCCATGTTTACCATTTCGGTGAAATCACTTGGAGCACTAGCAATCATGCATTCATAATAAAAGGGACTGAGAGTATTCAAGAAGATTTTTGTCATCTCTTTCTCTTTTAACGGTGGATTAATCTGAGCAGCGGTTTCTCTCCAACGTTGGGCATATTCTTTGAAAGCTTCATGATCTTTCTGAGCCATGGATCGAAGCTGATCTCTGTCGGGAGCCATATCCGAGTTATACTTGTATTGTCGGACAAAGGCCTCACCTAGGTCATTGAATGTTCGAATACTAGTGATATCCAAGCCTGTGTACCACTTCAGTGCGGCACCAGTCAAACTGTCTTGAAAGTAATGGATAAGCAACTGATGATTATCTGCATAAGTAGACATCTTTCTGGCATACATCACGAGATGACTTTGTGGACAAGAACTACCTTTGTACTTCTCAAAGTCTGGGACCTTGAATTTAGCTGGTATTTGTACACTGGGAACCAAACATAGCTCCTGGGCATTCTTTCCAAACAAATCTTTGCCACGAATAGCTTTGACTTCCAGTTAAATCTTGTTGAACTGTTCTTGGAGATTTTCCACAAGGTTACGCTGATTTGTGCTATCACCTTGATCATGATAAATCTCATTGCCATCATAAGGAACAGTGTGAACCGTAGGGGTCGGAACTGTCATAGTGGGTTGAGAAAGTGCCATAGTGATTTGGGAAAAAGTTACCCCTGAATGTGGAATAAATGCTGAACCTTGTGCAGCAGGTGCTTCAGTTGTAGCTGTTTGAACCCCAGAGAAATTATGGCGGAAACCTGTACCAAAACTGAAAGGCGGGCCCCAACCTTCTGGCATGGAGAAAGATGGAATGTTGAATGCAACTGTAGAAACTGGAGTAGTGACTTCAGATGTTACTGTTGCTTGACTGTTGGGTGGCGGCGGCTGATTCTGTGCGGCCATTAAGGAGTCAACCAGAGTAGTGAGACTTTCCAACTTTTCCTGAAGAGTGGTCACTGTACCACGGAGCTCAATATTCTCTTGTTCAGAGTGTTCCATTACTCTTCTTCTGCTTGAACGAGTATTGTATCTGTGATCTGATTGCGAGCGTGGTCGAGAAACTTTGAGACGCGACAGCTTGACGATCTATTGGAGAAAGATCCAAAAGATGAGACTCTATATAACAGACTCGATATGCAGAATGATGTATGTAAAAAGAAATTTATGATTTTTCCAAATATTTTAAAGATTATTTCCTTGCAAAAATTTGAACACAAACAAATCTTTTATTCATTCATTCATTCATTTTTTTTTATTGCAATAATGGGAAATGTTACAACATTGGAGCGTAGCTCCTTACAGAATCAAATGATACATGAAAATCTAAACAAATCCTAAACATCTTCACCAGACGAAGAACCAAATGCGTTGTGCAGCTTGAGCTTCATGATTTCTTTCCCATAGTAAGCTTTCAACTCGGCCTTTTCAGCTCTCAGCTTGTCAACAACATTCTTCCAATTGTCAGGCATCGGAGCGTTGCTTGTCGAGGCTTCAGGATTTTTCTTGCTTTCTTTGATGTATCTTCTGATTGCGGCGTCTTTCCGACGGATCTTCTCATCTTTGCTCATGAGCCATCCATCCTGATAATAGAGAGTTTCTTCGTGATCTTTCACCCTTTTCTTCAACTTTCTATTTTCCTCATCAGTTTTACGAAACTTTTCTTCCCAAGAGTCCTTTTCTAACCTTATCTTGGCTAAGATTTCCTGGTACTTTTCTACAGTGTTAATGGGAACATTGGGTAGTTGAGACACCACAGGGAACATGGGTTTTTCATAATCATAAGGCATTCGAAACTCCTTTGCTCTTTTCTTCACCCAGCTGGTGTAGGCGTTCGTAGCAATGCAGTTCCTTATCTCACCTTTTCCTTTCCATCGGACGTCGTACCAAGCTCTCACCATTCTTGTTTTCAACCCTTGAGGATCCTCCCCTTCTTGGTAGAAGTAGCTTTCCACTGCGAGACCAACAGGTTTAACTGAATTTGCATACCCGAGTTGTCGTCGGGCTAGGACCGGATTGTAGTTAATTCCTCCTTGTGTACCAATGAGGGGTACATTGGCGAATTCTCCACAACTATCAATGATTTCTGTGCCGCAGCGAGCCAGAGCATACCAATGGATATCATTATTAGTAAGGGACATAAGTCTTCGAGGCCAATGCAAACCTTCTCGGTTTTCCGTGAAAATAGGAGACTTAGGTAAGTGTGAAACAATCCATTTGTACAAAAGAGGTGCACAACATACAATGATTCCACCACCTTGGCGATTTTTGTGATGAATAGAGAAATACATGTCACCAAGCAAAGTCGGAACAGGATTTCCATTCAGAAAGATCTTTATGGCGTTGATATCAACAAAGTCGTTGATGTTGGGAAACAGAACCAACCCATAGATGAGCAAGGCTAATACAGCTTCAAAAGCTATCATGCTACCAGTGTCAATGAAATCAAAAGCTTTCTTTATTAGAAACTGCGAAGTCAAACCCGGAAGGTTTCCTTTGGTAGTCCAATTACTTTCTATTTCAGATTTCCTTAAGTGGATACTTGCTGCAATGACTGGTGACTTAGGAATGGCTTCCAAACCATTGAAAGGTATTTTGTCAGACACAGGAATACCCAAAAGATTGGCATATTCTTCCAAGGTTGGTACCAACTGATAGTCTGGAAAGGTGAAACACCGGTAGACGGGATCATAGAACTGAACCAGAGTTTTGAGAAGTCCTTCATCAACATGAGTGTTCAAGATAGGCAAAAGCTTTCCATGGCTTTTCCTAAAATCGGAAGGATCTTGTACAAAAGATGCTAACTCTTTCAGTCTTTCTACATTAGGGGCTTTGAAACCGTACTTCTTGGTATGCCTTTTTACCCACTCCATAACTTAATCCTATAATGTTTGCAAGGAAAATTTCTAATTTTTTTTTGGAAAAATCATGTTTTTATGGAAAAAGATGGGTTTTTTAATGAATGTATGAATGCATGGATGCATGGATGCCACATATTCAAACATGGTAAAGCAAACATGGTAGTTCAAACATGGTAACGCAAACATGGTACTACAAACATGGTAACACAAACATGGTACACACAAGTTCAACGGTCCAGCGTCACGAGCATGAGGTCAGAGAACCAAACATGGGATAGTACTAGGGTTTATCACCTGCAAAACATGTTCTACTGATACGTCAGAGTCCACATTTTTCTTTCGGATATTACCGGCTTGCACAACTGAACTTGTGAGCCAGCAATATTCTCAAGAAAAACTCGTCTGAGTGTGGTTCTCCGCATGACAACTAATCCAAGTCTACACCTAAATAGTTTCTGCACCACAACCTAATAAGGCCAGGATGGGTTGGGGTTCTACAGCCAACTCAGCTTCTACAGTTCAATGAAAGCAATAATGTCTTCGCAACTGAACTTGCTAAACATATACTACCAACAAGGAACCTCCACTGAGCGGAAGGATTCTCATGCTGACTTTTTAAGGACTGAACTCCTTGTATGCCATACATGACTATACCCTCCACCTAATTCTTATGTGTACTTAATTCGGGTTAGGATTTGTCCATAATGTATCACTTGTAACAGAATCACACAAGTAACAAGACCAAGGAACCACACATGTAACAAGAATAAAATAAAAACAAAACAAATAGAAATAACCCTTTCTTTGGAAACAATAAAAAAGCTTTTCCCCAGTGAAGTCGCCATTTTTCTGTCGCGGGCGAAAAATCGTTGTCTTTTTTCGGGATGAGACACCTGATGCCTTCTTTGGGCTCGAGTGCTCAAAAAATGATTTTTCTTTTGTACCGACCAAACTTTTTATTATTTCCAAAGTAGGAAAAGGAAAAAAGCTGCAATAACCTAAAAGTGGGGGGAGAGATCTTGGGTAAGAGGGTTGGTTATACGAAGGGAAGGTATTAGCACCCAACGTATCTATAGTACTCTATAGGTTTCTTTGCTTTGTTTTTCATTCCATGTTATTGAGAGGTTCTTGTGAAATAGGTGGGACCTAAGGTGTATGTTTGATTATGCTCGCAAAGATCATCGCGATCCTCTGCATACATATCCCTTAGAGGGAATCAGAGCATATGTAGCTCGGGGTCTACGGGTGCTAAGGTTTGAATGGTTTTTTCTGTTTTGTTTTGCTCGCCAAGGATCGACCTTGTGCCTACGTATTCTCAAAGGGATGTTGAGAAAGTCAGAGCAATCGTAGTTCCCACTTATGCTAGTGGAAGCAAAGGAAAAGAGACAAATGTCATCTAAATGTTCGATGTATCTAATCTATATCATCACATACATCTGTTTGTTTTTGTTTGAAAATCTTTTCATTATAAGCCCTGGGCCATGCCACTTATGGCGCTTAGAATGATAAAGATGTTTTTGTTTGTTTAACCAGCCTTGTGGCAAAAGTTTCAATGAAGTCAGCCTTGTGACAAAAACTTTGATTAATCAGCCAGCCTTGTGGCAAAAGTTTCAATGAAGTCAGCCTTGTGACAAAAACTTTGATTAATCAGCCAGTATGGTGGCAAAACGGTTTGATTGATTAGCCAGCCTTGTGGCAAAAAAGTTTGATTGATTAGCCAGCCTTGTGGCAAAAAAGTTTGATTGATTGATTGTTTGTGATGATATAGAAGAGATACTCCTATCATAGAGATGATAAATGTCTAATCTCCTAGGGTATTTGTTTTGGATATTGGGGATGCTTATAAGAAGCCCGTGGGTCCTTGTACGAAGCCCAATAGGAGGCTATCCGAGGGTCCTTGCATTGTAAGCCCAAGAGGAGGCTATGGGAGGGACAATCCAGGGTCCTTGCATTGTAAGCCCAAGAGGAGGCTATGGGAGGGTCACTCGTTTGTACAAAGCCCAAGGGGAGGCATGGTATAGTTGGTTTGAGCTCTTAGAGCGATTTCACCGGGAAACCATACTCTATGTCCTAACCTAAACTAGGGAGATTCTTTGCACGAAGCCCAATAGGAGGCTATGGGGAACCTAGTGTTGTACTAAGTTGAACAAGCACACATATCACACATATGAACAAACATGAACAAGTATGAACAGGTACATGAACAAATATGAACAGTTATATATAAGCACATATATATGACAAGGTGTGTGTATATAATGGAGTTTATGAAGGAAATATACCTGTAAGCATGATCCATTTGTATACACAGGGGCTCGGGACTCATACTCGGGGAGAGGCCCTTTTGAGTTTATTCAAAGCTATGTAAACAAGTATTTACAAAGGGCTTGGGACTTATACCTACATGGAGGCCCATGGTATATTTTTGGGAAGATTTAAAGAAACCTTCATTTTTGGTTTGTTATTCAAAGTTTAAAAAACGCATTGATTGAGATATGTACAAAAGGCGTACAATGAAATACCTAATTTCATGTACTGGAATGGGTATGTACAAAAGGGCTTGGGACTTATACCTACATGGAGGCCCATGTTTTATTTTATAAAACATGGTTGATTGTTTTATTTACAGACGCGAGGTTTGAAAAACTGTTTGAAAGTTATTGTTTTGAAAGAGGTTTTCTGTACAAAGGAAAACTGTATAAAAAAGGAAAAGGGACTTATACTCTCTAATATTCGAGAGGCCCCACATCGCTTTGAAAATCAATTGATCAATTAAAAAGATTTAATCAAATAGTTTCAAAAAGAAATGGTTTATCGTTTTTGAAAAGAATCGCGATCGCTTGTTATAAAATGGTTTGAATTTTGAAAGAAGTTAATTAATCAAAATAAACAAAAAGGTTATCCTTAATTAACACTTAGATGATTAGGGTTTGCTCCAAAAATATTTACAAGTGATTAGATTTAAAAAATCAAGTGAAAAACAATATTTAAAAGTATTTAAAAAACTTAAAAAACTTAAAAACATGTCATTTTAAACTTAATTAAAAAAGTATTATATGAATCTTTTTTTGTGATTTTTTTTAATATTGTCAAAATATGTATATTAAATAAAGAGTGTAAAAAAAATGAAGTGAAAATAATGAATTTTGATTGGTTAAATTAATTGGTGAAGTTTGTTAAAAAATGAAAGAAAATAGGTTGCAAAAAATTGGTTTTGTCTCCCCTAGGGCTTGAACTCACGCCCTCTCTCTCATCAGCCAAAACATGGACCAACTGAGCCACGCTTGTGGCTTGTTAAACATACGCGTTTGATAAAATATATTTTAAATCAAGAATTTGAATTTCTCAAACCAAATCTGGCGCCAAGAACACAACCCTAACTGATTTTCAAAATTCTTCAAAACTGTGTTGTTTTGATCGATCCAAGGGTCTATCTCACTCGGTTTTGGACGAGGAACATGATGACGACCTTTAATTTCATTTATTTTTGTTCTAAGATGATTAATCCTCTGATGAACACGAAGAACCCTAATATGACAAATCTTTGTGAAATCGTGTATGATCATGATATGATGCAATTGATTGAGGGCTATTATTCAGTGATGGTGCAGAAACAAGATAGTAACTCAGTTTTGCGTTTATGATGCATGTATGATAGAGTTTGAAGTTCAAGAACACTTACCTCAAAAACGGCCAAACTGGAAATTGAAATCGTGCCTGGAGGTGTTACAGATGCTTTGTGATGATCTGGATAGCTTCAATGATGATTATGGAAGGTGTCTGGATGCTTGGAACCAACTTAATTCATCTGAGCATGGCCATGGTACCCGATCTGCAGATGCTTTTAAGAGTGAATCGAATTTGAAGATGGAGGTGTTTTAGATTGCTGGTGAGTGTTTGGATCATTCATATGAAGTATATGGATGGTGTTAGAAGTGTTGGTTTGGACAGATATAGCTTGGTATGGATTTTGGCATGATAAGGTTCAATATATGCAATTATGGAAGTGAGGTAGTGATTCTGAGATTTGAGGTGTTTTTGGGTGCATGAGTGATTCAAACACATCCCATATGATGTTTATGGTTTGCTAGAATCATCACTTTGGCCATAGCTTCAAGGATTTGGAGGTTGGGATTTCTACCTCACTTTGAAACATGAAACTTGCAATTCAAGAAAGAAAGAGAAAACCTATGCTTTGTGAGGTTTTGGTGTGATTTTGAATGAGGTAATGACCTCTATTTATAGGCCAAAGAGTCTGAACTCAGAGCTTTGCAACTTGCTTCAAGAAGTGATGATTTGGCTTAAGGGATAGAAAGGAATCTTTCACATTTAATGCAATGGTTAAAAGTAACTAAACCATGGTTATTTTGGCCAAGCTTCTTATCTCTTTCCTATCTGATCTTAAACCAGAAAATATCATTCAATCATTGCTTTGGTGTGTCATTACTTGCATTATTTGGCAAATTGGTTCATAACTTTGCAAAAATGGCTTGAAATTTCAAGTGAAATGGTCACTAATGTCAAAATTCAAAACCATAGCTACACTCCATATTTTTTCATGCTCTTGGACATTTTGGAAAGCTCATATTACATACTTCAAAACCCTAGTTGAAAGTTTCTTCAAGATCTTTAAGGAAGTGGGTGAAAAAGATCCATGAACTTTGAGAAAAATGAAGTTTCAAGTGAAATTTTCCAAAGATGCCAACTTTGAAGCTCCATATCTCTTAAATGGTTGATCTTATGGAAAAAAATTATATGTGTCAAAGTTGTTTATTGGATCAAAATCTACAACTTTCATGTTGGAAGTTTTTTTCAGTTTGTAGGTGAAATTTTGAGTTATTCCCTTCCAAAGTTTGGAAAAAACCATGAAAAACACTTAGAAATTTTTCTAAGTATGGAAAGTCAAACTTTTGACTTTTTGATTCTTGATTGATTTTCTTGATTTTTCTTGATCAAATGACTTCTCATATCATATATTGATGATTTAAAACTTCAAAAGTCATGTTTGACCAAAATTCCCCAAAAGTCAATGGTGATCTTGTACAGTTGACTTTTTCAGACGAATTGCGTTTCTGGAGATTTTAAATGAAACAGGCTATCCTCACCAAATGGATGGTATGAATAAATCACATTGAAGCATTAGAGGATATTGAGCCATGGTTTGAGTTGTGGCACCATGTCCTGATTAAAAAGTCAGTTGTTCAGTGCATTAGGTCAAAAACCCTAATTGTCGACCTGATGAAATTGATGACTGTGGATCTTGAATTGAGATGCAATTTCCATTGGATATTGTCATAGGGATTATTTGAGGATGATTGAAACCTTTGATTGACTTCCTGGGGATTTTTAGGGTTTCCCAAATGTGATCCCTGATTTTGGTCCCTGATAGTTCAAAACCCTAATTCTGATGATTTGAAATTTCACTGTAGATCATTCCTTGTGTAGGAGATGTCTTGAGTCAATGTATTAGGTCAAAATGATGTACTTGGGGTCTTGAGGTCATGTCCCAAGTCATTGGGTCACATCCTGAGCAAAAGTCAGGAGTATGCTATCTTCAGTCAAAACCCTAATCTGGTTGGTTCAGAGCCTTTGAGCTTGTTGAAATGAATCTCTGAGGACCAAATGTTGATTGTTGATGAAGATGATTCATTTGAGATGAAGGGAGAACAAAACCCTAATTGATTGTTACTTGTATTGATGAGTGATTTCTTGATTTAACCCTGCTGAGTCACAAGTAGCAAACACAAGCTATGCAATTTGTTAGAGATGCAAATGATGCATATGCAATGATATGAGGTGGTATCTTAGGTCAAAAATTGGGGTATGACACAACGGTTGCATCAAACCAGATGGTTTTTGATGTTCAATCTTTGACTTCTGACAAGTCAAACACGAATACACAAATTCCGCAATATCCTTCTTCATACCTCGCCACCAAAATAACTTTCTCAAGTCTTGATACATCTTAGTAGCACCAGAATAATTACTCAACCACTTTGATGCCCTTCATCCCAAAAATTCTCTTTTTCAAATTCGAAACATCAGGAATACAAATTCAATTACGACATCTCATGACACCGTTCTCATCAATCCTAAAATTATTACCTTATCCTCAATCAATCAATGTCATCTTGTCAACCAATTTCAAATCTAATTTCTGACCTTCTCTAATCTCATCAAGAATACCACAAGTAAGCTTCAACATACCAAACTTAAATCTCGAAATTATTCCAACAATTCCAATTCTTGAATCATCAACATAGACATATGCAATTATTTCCTACTCAATGCATTGGCTACAATGTTCGCTTTTCCCGGATGGTAATTCAAACCAAAATCATAGTCCTTCAAGAATTACAACCATATTATTTTCCTCATTATCAACTCGTTCTGATCAAACAACTACTTGAAACTCTTGTAGTCACTAGACACATCGAATCCCGACCTGCTCTGATACCACTAATGTAACACCCCAAATTCTACCCGAAAATATCATGCGAGAAATCAGAGTATTTTAAAAACTATCAACAAGCCTTTGGGATATCAAATTTACTTCATATAACAACTCATAAACAGATACATAGCACTTTAATCTCAGAGAAGCACAAAACAACTTATAACAGCTCTTAGATAAACCAACTTCATTTTAAAATGCAACGGAATCATAACATTCGACTTTATAAACAAATCATCTTATTTAATCGGAAACAACTTCAAATATCATAGTACTTCTCATTATCCAATTTGGAACTCAACAACTAAAACATGAACAACATAGAAACAACAATATGGACAACCCCCGAGTGCTACGTATCAGAGCGACACACCAACCGAATACGATGAAGCTACAAACTTCCACAGCTATACTTGAGTACCTGCCCATTTCCCATGGTAGGGGAAACATCAGCAGAAGGGGTGAGATATCAAACAGTATAAAGGAAAGTATGATAATAGATATAGCAAGATAATATCATACACAATTCACCACTTCTCAATATAAGCAATTTGCATCACGATAACAACATGGATCATATATTTCAACTTATACACATATATCATTAATACATATATATTCACAGTCTCATCATATATGTTTCATTCACGAACATCATATCTACAACACATCAATAATCAATATCAAATGAATTCAACTTCACAAACTATGCATCCACACATCATAACAATGAATCGAATGCAACTCAGTATACAAACTCAAATGCGACTCAAACTATGCATATGCATGTGGTACCAATCGAAGCTTCGACCCTCGTCACCAATTACCATTTGGCCTGTCATGTTTGCCATAGTTTTCAGGCCGTCATGTTTGCCATAATTTTCATGCCGTCACAGAGTATGCATATGAAATGTAACTCGACAAACAAGACAACACAACATACTCATCAAAATCACATATCGTCACGAGGCATAAGCCTATATCACAATCACATTACCATTTATTCGAGGTAATTCACGTCACTATAATATTTCATCTTCACTTAGTCACAAAATCATCCTCACAAATATATACAACATCACGTATTCACAAAATCGTCACAAATATACAATTCACATATCATCAATATCATTACAATTATCATCATGTTTCGGCACATCGGCACAATTACTGAATTTCACATATTAACACTGTCATCACAATTATCATCATAATCTACTAAACTAAAGACAATTAGCTAGGATTCATACCATAAGGTTAATCACATAACAATGCACAATAATAATCATATTGGCAATCACAACATTACTCGCAACAAAGACATCCAAACCGAAATCACAATTTTTGGTCAACTCTCAAAATAAACTCAATATGCCAATATGTCAAGTAAATCAAATCGACTTTTAACCATCAACTAAATCAAGTAGAAATAATGTTAATCATCAAAACAACATCATTGGCATAACAATATATTATTCTCAACTTGAATATTCAACCAAAACACAATTCGGTCAATTTCTCAAAATACCGTAATTTACCGATAAACCGAATAATTGGTCCAAGTCCAAGTATATTCCAATCACATAGGCTTATTGGAATTAATTCAACTAATAATTTAATTATCCTATTAATAATCAAACTATATTAATTTTAATTCAACTATTATATTTCTATTCCATTATTTTCCAATTCTACAACCAAAACTCATTATTTCACTATCAATGGTTTACCCACAACAAACACAACATTCTAATACACATAGATTATCAATTGCACACAACTTATCACATTTATATCATCACATTCCAACAAATCATCAAATACCCAAAATTGCAACATAGAAGAACATGGATATCAAAGTATAGAATCAAACCCACCATAACATACTATCATACAACCCTTTAGAATGAAAGAACCCCACCCTTACCTTGGCAAATATGGACTCTTTCACCATAGCTCTAAGCTTTTCTCCAAAATAAATCCTGCAAACATAATTTAGAGACACGCCTAAAAACCAGTTTGGAAATCAGCTTATTAGACGAACATAAAACCTTCAAAATCAAAATCGCTCCAGTCAGAACTTACCTCTATGAGTCAGGAACGTTGTGTCAAAACCATGCGACGATCCAACGGTTGGATTGAGAGATTCATTCGTTTTGCTAAGGTGACTCAATGCTGAAACTTGCTGCGAAAATGAGGTTTCTTCTAGCTTTTCTTTTCCACCATTGTTCTCTTCCCTTTTGCCTCTTTTCTCTTCTTACTATCTTTTCCCCCAAATGAAAATAGTAACCTCTAAAACCCTAAACTTCTCTTACTATCTCACTTATGTCAATTGGGCTTAACCCACCAATCCATTCATTATGTTTCTATCACTTAGGCTCATTTAGTTATATCTCTCTAATTACTCAATTAAGCCAAATAACACAAAAACACACTCATAATTAAATACTTAAATAATTATTATATCACATAATAACTAAATAAATAAAGATATATTAAAAATTCCAAAAAATATAATTACTAAAATAATAGCGAATAAAATGGGGGTGTTACAACTCTCCCCTACTTAGAATATTTTCGTCCTCGAAAATAAAATCGACGCAACCATCTCATCGCCAAAACTACACTTACTCTCTCCAGACTCACACGAACACAAAGGCATTCCACACCTTTGACCATACAAAGCTTCAAAATACAAGCTCTCAAAAGATCTTTAAGCTACTGAATCGTCTTCTCCGTTTGACCATCAGCTTGCGGATGATAAATAGAACTCAAACATAACTTAATAATCAAAGTAATCCACAAAAATTTCCAAAATCTAGAAGTAAATTTCAGACCTCTTTCAGAAACAACACTCGACGGAATACCATGCCAACTCACAATATTTTCAAAGTACAATTTTGCAAGTCACTCCATCGGATAATCCATGCTTATCGAAATAGAGTGGGCGAAATTTGTCAAAGCATCTACAATGACCCAAGTTGCCTCACAATTAATCGATGTCCTCGACAAACCCAAAACAAAATCCATAGAAATGCTATCCCACTTCCACTCAGGAATGGACAACGGTTGCATCAAACCAGACGGTTTTTGATGTTCAATCTTTGACTTCTGACAAGTCAAACACGAATACACAAATTCCGCAATATCCTTCTTCATACCTCGCCACCAAAATAACTTTCTCAAGTCTTGATACATCTTAGTAGCACCAGAATAATTACTCAACCACTTTGATGCCCTTCATCCCAAAAATTCTCTTTTTCAAATTCGAAACATCATGAATACAAATTCAATTACGACATCTCATGACACCGTTCTCATCAATCCTAAAATTATCACCTTATCCTCAATCAATCAATGTCATCTTGTCAACCAATTTCAAATCTGATTTCTGACCTTCTCTAATCTCATCAAGAATACCACAAGTAAGCTTCAACATACCAAACTCAAATCTCGAAATTATTCCAACAATTCCAATTCTTGAATCATCAACATATACATATGCAATTATTTCCTACTCAATGCATTGGCTACAACGTTCGCTTTTCCCGGATGGTAATTCAAACCAAAATCATAGTCCTTCAAGAATTACAACCATATTATTTTCCTCATTATCAACTCGTTCTGAGCAAACAACTACTTGAAACTCTTGTAGTCACTAGACACATCGAATCTCGACCTGCTCTGATACCACTAATGTAACACCCCAAATTCTACCCGAAAATATCATGCGAAAAATCAGAGTATTTTAAAAACTATCAACAAGCCTTTGGGATATCAAATTTACTTCATATAACAACTCATAAACAGATACATAGCACTTTAATCTCAGAGAAGCACAAAACAACTTATAACAGCTCTTAGACAAACCAACTTCATTTTAAAATGCAGCGGAATCATAACATTCGACTTTATAAACAAATCATCTTATATAATCGTAAACAACTTCAAATATCATAGTACTTCTCATTATCCAATTTGGAACTTAACAACTAAAACATGAACAACATAGAAACAACAATATAGACAACCCCCGAGTGCTACGTATCAGAGTGACACACCAACCGAACACGATGAAGCTACAAACTTCCACAGCTATACTTGAGTACCTGCCCATTTCCCATGGTAGGGGAAACATCAGCAGAAGGGGTGAGATATCAAACAGTATAAAGGAAAGTATGATAATAGATATAGCAAGATAATATCATACACAATTCACCACTTCTCAATATAAGCAATTTGCATCACGATAACAACATGGATCATATATTTCAACTTATACACATATATCATTAATACATATATATTCACAGTCTCATCATATATGTTTCATTCACGAACATCATATCTACAACACATCAATAATCAATATCAAATGAATTCAACTTCACAAACTATGCATCCACACATCATAAAAATGAATCGAATGCAACTCAGTATACAAACTCGAATGCGACTCAAACTATGCATATGCATGTGGAAACAATCGAAGCTTCGACCCTCGTCACCAATTGCCATTTGGCCTGTCATGTTTGCCATAGTTTTCAGGCCGTCATGCTTGCCATAATTTTCATGCCGTCACAGAGTATGCATATGAAATGTAACTCGACAAACAAGACAACACAACATACTCATCAAAATCACATATCGTCACGAGGCATAAGCCTATATCACAATCACATTACCATTTATTCGAGGTAATTCACGACACTATAATATTTCGTCTTCACTTAGTCACAAAATCATCCTCACAAATATATACAACATCACGTATTCACAAAATCGTCACAAATATACAATTCGCATATCATCAATATCATTACAATTATCATCATGTTTCGGCACATCGGCACAATTACTGAATTTCACATATTAACACAGTCATCACAATTATCATCATAATCTACTAAACTAAAGACAATTAGCTAGGATTCATACCATAAGGTTAATCACATAACAATGCACAATAATAATCATATTGGCAATCACAACATTACTCGCAACAAAGATATCCAAACCGAAATCACAATTTTTGGTCAACTCTCAAAATAAACTCAATATGCCAATATGTCAAGTAAATCAAATCGACTTTTAACCATCAACTAAATCAAGTAGAAATAATGTTAATCATCAAAACAACATCATTGGCATAACAATATATTATTCTCAACTTGAATATTCAACCAAAACACAATTACGGTCAATTTCTCAAAATACCGTAATTTACCGATAAACCGAATAATTGGTCCAAGTCCAAGTATATTCCAATCACATAGGCTTATTGGAATTAATTCAACTAATAATTTAATTATCCTATTAATAATCAAACTATATTAATTTCAATTAAACTATTATATTTCTATTCCATTATTTTCCAATTCTACAACCAAAACTCATTATTTAACTATCAATGGTTTACCCACAACAAACACAACATTCTAATACACATAGATTGTCAATTGCACATAACTTATCACATTTATATCATCACATTCCAACAAATCATCAAATACCCAAAATTGCAACATAGAAGAACATGGATATCAAAGTATAGAATCAAACCCACCATAACATACTATCATACAACCCTTTAGAATGAAAGAACCCCACCCTTACCTTGGCAAATATGGACTCTTTCACCATAGCTCTAAGCTTTTCTCCAAAATAAATCCTCCAAACATAATTTAGAGACACGCCTAAAAACCAGTTCGGAAATCAGCTTATCAGACGAACATAAATCCTTCAAAATCAAAATCGCTCCGGTCAGAACTTACCTCTATGAGTCAGGAACGTTGTGTCAAAACCACGCGACGATCCAACGGTTGGTTTGAGAGATTCATCCGTTTTGCTATGGCGACTCAATGCTGAAACTTGCTGCGAAAATGAAGTTTCTTCTAGCTTTTCTTTTCCACCATTGTTCTCTTCCCTTTTGCCTCTTTTCTCTTCTTCCTATCTTTTCCCCCAAATGAAAATAGTAACCTCTAAAACCCTAAACTTCTCTTACTATCTCACTTATGTCAATTGGGCTTAACCCACCAATCCATTCATTATGTTTCTATCACTTAGGCCCATTTAGTTATATCTCTCTAATTACTCAATTAAGCCAAATAACACAAAAACACACTCATAATTAAATACTTAAATAATTATTATATCACATAATAACTAAATAAATAAAGAATTATTAAAAATTCCAAACAATATAATTACTAAAATAATAGCGAATAAAATGGGGATGTTACAACTCTCCCCTACTTAGAATATTTTTGTCCTCGAAAATACAATCGACGCAACCATCTCATCGCCAAAACTAAACTTACTCTCTCCAGACTCACACGAACACAAAGGCATTCCACACCTTTGACCATACAAAGCTTCAAATTACAAGCTCTCAAAAGATCTTTAAGCTACTGAATCGTCTTCTCCGTTTGACCATCAGCTTGCGGATGATAAATAGAACTCAAACATAACTTAATAATTAAAGTAATCTACAAAAATTTCCAAAATCTAGAAGTAAATTTCAGACCTCTTTCAGAAACAACACTCGACGGAATACCATGCCAACTCACAATCTTTTCAAAATACAACCTTGCAAGTCTCTCCATCGGATAATACATGCTTATCGAAATAGAGTGGGCAAAATTTGTCAATCCATCTAAAATGACCAAAGTTGCCTCACAATTAATCGATGTCCTCGACAAACCCAAAACAAAATCCATAGAAATGCTATCCCACTTCCACTCAGGAATGGACAACGGTTGCATCAAACCAGACGGTTTTTGATGTTCAATCTTTGACTTCTGACAAGTCAAACACGAATACACAAATTCCGCAATATCCTTCTTCATACCTCGCCACCAAAATAACTTTCTCAAGTCTTGATACATCTTAGTAGCACCAGAATAATTACTCAACCACTTTGATGCCCTTCATCCCAAAAATTCTCTTTTTCAAATTCGAAACATCAGGAATACAAATTCAATTACGACATCTCATGACACCGTTCTCATCAATCCTAAAATTATCACCTTATCCTCAATCAATCAATGTCATCTTGTCAACCAATTTCAAATCTGATTTCTGACCTTCTCTAATCTCATCAAGAATACCACAAGTAAGCTTCAACATACCAAACTCAAATCTCGAAATTATTCCAACAATTCCAATTCTTGAATCATCAACATAGACATATGCAATTATTTCCTACTCAATGCATTGGCTACAACGTTCGCTTTTCCCGGATGGTAATTCAAACCAAAATCATAGTCCTTCAAGAAGTGCAACCATATTATTTTCCTCATTATCAACTCGTTCTGATCAAACAACTACTTGAAACTCTTGTAGTCACTAGACACATCGAATCTCGATCCAAATAAGTAATGCCTTCAAAGTTTTAAAACAAAAACAACGACAGCCAACTCAAAATCTTACGTCAGATAATTCCTCTCATGAATCTTAAGTTTCCTTGAAGCATAAGCTACAACTTGTCCTTTTTGCTTCAACACAAAGCCTTGCAAATCCTTCCTTCTTTTTAACCAACAAAAACAGATGCACCTCACAACGACACACTCTAACGAATCAACCTCTCCTCGAACAAATCTTCAAGTTGACTCTTCAACTCTTTCAACTCTGAAGCTGGCATCTGATATGGATCCATCGACACAGGACTGGTTCCAGGAACTAAATCAATCAAAAATTGAACTTCTCTTTCCGGCGGTAAATCACTTACATCTTTAGGAAACACTTATGCAAATGCGCAACCTATCGGCAATTCCTCAATCGTTCTTTCCTCATGAACATCCAAAGTTGCAAACAACCTAAACAACATCGCACCATCTTGCACAAACTCATTCACTTCCAATATTATCAAGCTGGTAAGACAAGTCTATCCCATTCCAATACGATCCCGTCTACTATCAACAAGAGATTAAGGGTGATCAGCTCCTCAATTTGTCAATAGATAGCCGACAACCATAATGGTAGCGTAAACCATCGTTACTCAACTGCAATAGAATCCTTTACGTCACCAAAAGTACCATACTTCAATAACTCCCAAAAACATCTGAACATGCTAAAACACACCGTGTGATAGCATTAGAACATAATTCCTTTACACCATTATCAACACTTTTTATTATTGGAATCATACTCGTCCCTTCGCATTTCTAACTATGACTTGAACGTTCCAACAACCTCGACAACTTTTCCAATCTCTTGCCAAGAATCCCTTGACAAGGTCTACTGCAATCTGTCGCTTAATCATTATTCTTACGTCAACATCCTACGCAACTGTTACTTCAACTGATAACTTCACAGTCCACCAATAACGCTGGATATGGAAACTTCCTAATTTCCACCCTATAACAATTATCCTTATTCCAAGACGTTCCGACTTGTTAAACAACCAAAATCTTAAATCCATGTGACCTTCGAATTCAGAAACCAACAAACTTCTACATTGCTTGCTCTGTCTCCTTAAGCAATATATTGCACCAATAACTTACAACTGAAACATATCCGAGAAGCACAGCTTCTCCCCTACTTCGCTCAAACTAACCCTGCAACAAAACGAACAAGTACCAACAGTGTTTCACACATATGTCGCGTACTAAAAAATAAAACACTAACAGCATTCAGCTGTCACACAACTCAACTGACTCGACAAATTGCCAGACGGACCGACCTGCTCTGATACCACTAATGTAACACCCCAAATTCTACCCGAAAATATCATGCGAGAAATCAGAGTATTTTAAAAACTATCAACAAGCCTTTGGGATATCAAATTTACTTCATATAACAACTCATAAACAGATACATAGCACTTTAATCTCAGAGAAGCACAAAACAACTTATAACAGCTCTTAGACAAACCAACTTCATTTTAAAATGCAGCGGAATCATAACATTCGACTTTATAAACAAATAGTCTTATTTAATCGGAAACAACTTCAAATATCATAGTACTTCTCATTATCCAATTTGGAACTCAACAACTAAAATATGAACAACATAGAAACAACAATATAGACAACCCCCGAGTGCTACGTATCAGAGCGACGCACCAACCGAACACGATGAAGCTACAAACTTCCACAGCTATACTTGAGTACCTGCCCATTTCCCATGGTAGGGGAAACATCAGCAGAAGGGGTGAGATATCAAACAGTATAAAGGAAAGTATGATAATAGATATAGCAAGATAATATCATACACAATTCACCACTTCTCAATATAAGCAATTTGCATCACGATAACAACATGGATCATATACTCCAACTTATACACATATATCATTAATACATATATATTCACAGTCTCATCATATATGTTTCATTCACGAACATCATATCTACTACACATCAATAATCAATATCAAATGAATTCAACTTCACAAACTATGCATCCACACATCATAACAATGAATCGAATGCAACTCGGTATACAAACTCGAATGCGACTCAAACTATGCATATGCATGTGGTACCAATCGAAGCTTCGACCCTCGTCACCAATTGCCATTTGGCCCGTCATGTTTGCCATAGTTTTCAGGCCGTCATGTTTGCCATAATTTTCATGCCGTCACAGAGTATGCATATGAAATGTAACTCGACAAACAAGACAACACAACATACTCATCAAAATCACATATCGTCACGAGGCATAAGCCTATATCACAATCACATTACCATTTATTCGAGGTAATTCACGTCACTATAATATTTCATCTTCACTTAGTCACAAAATCATCCTCACAAATATATACCACATCACGTATTCACAAAATCGTCACAAATATACAATTCGCATATCATCAGTATCATTACAATTATCATCATGTTTCGGCACATCGGCACAATTACTGAATTTCACATATTAACACAGTCATCACAATTATCATAATAATCTACTAAACTAAAGACAATTAGCTAGGATTCATACCATAAGGTTAATCACATAACAATGCACAATAATAATCATATTGACAATCACAACATTACTCGCAACAAAGACATCCAAACCGAAATCACAATTTTTGGTCAACTCTCAAAATAAACTCAATATGCCAATATGTCAAGTAAATCAAATCGACTTTTAATCATCAACTAAATCAAGTAGAAATAATGTTAATCATCAAAACAACATCATTGGCATAACAATATATTATTCTCAACTTGAATATTCAACCAAAACACAATTACGGTCAATTTCTCAAAATACCGTAATTTAACGATAAACCGAATAATTGGTCCAAGTCCACGTATATTCCAATCACATAGGCTTATTGGAATTAATTCAACTAATAATTTAATTATCCTATTAATAATCAAACTATATTAATTTCAATTCAACTATTATATTTCTATTCCATTATTTTCCAATTCTACAACCAAAACTCATTATTTCACTATCAATGGTTTACCCACAACAAACACAACATTCTAATACACATAGATTGTCAATTGCACATAACTTATCACATTTATATCATCACATTCCAATATATCATCAAATACCCAAAATTGCAACATAGAAGAACATGAATATCAAAGTATAGAATCAAACCCACCATAACATACTATCATACAACCCTTTAGAATGAAAGAACCCCACCCTTATCTTGGCAAATATGGACTCTTTCACCATAGCTCTAAGCTTTTCTCCAAAATAAATCCTGCAAACATAATTTAGAGACATGCCTAAAAACCAGTTCGGAAATCAGCTTATCAGACGAACATAAAGCCTTCAAAATCAAAATCGCTCCGGTGAGAACTTACCTCTATGAGTCAGGAACGTTGTGTCAAATCCACGCGACGATCCAACGGTTGGATTGAGAGATTCATCCGTTTTGCTAAGGTGACTCAATGCTGAAACTTGCTGCGAAAATGAGGTTTCTTCTAGCTTTTCTTTTCCACCATTGTTCTCTTCCCTTTTGCCTCTTTTCTCTTCTTCCTATCTTTTCCCCCAAATGAAAATAGTAACCTCTAAAACCCTAAACTTCTCTTACTATCTCACTTATGTCAATTGGGCTTAACCCACCAATCCATTCATTATGTTTCTATCACTTAGGCTCATTTAGTTATATCTCTCTAATTACTCAATTAAGCCAAATAGCACAAAAACACACTCATAATTAAATACTTAAATAATTATTATATCACATAATAACTAAATAAATAAAGAATTATTAAAAATTCCAAAAAATATAATTACTAAAATAATAGCGAATAAAATGGGGGTGTTACAACTCTCCCCTACTTAGAATATTTTCGTCCTCGAAAATACAATCGACGCAACCATCTCATCGCCAAAACGACACTTACTCTCTCCAGACTCACACGAACACAAAGGCATTCCACACCTTTGACCATACAAAGCTTCAAAATACAAGCTCTCAAAAGATCTTTAAGCTACTGAATCGTCTTCTCCGTTTGACCATCAGCTTGCGGATGATAAATAGAACTAAAACATAACTTAATAATCAAAGTAATCCACAAAAATTTCCAAAATCTAGAAGTAAATTTCAGACCTCTTTCAGAAACAACACTCGACGGAATACCATGCCAACTCACAATATTTTCAAAATACAATTTTGCAAGTCACTCCATCGGATAATCCATGCTTATCGAAATAGAGTGGGCGAAATTTATCAATCCATCTACAATGACCCAAGTTGCCTCACAATTAATCGATGTCCTCGACAAACCCAAAACAAAATCCATAGAAATGCTATCCCACTTCCACTCAGGAATGGACAACGGTTGCATCAAACCAGATGGTTTTTGATGTTCAATCTTTGACTTCTGACAAGTCAAACACGAATACACAAATTCCGCAATATCCTTCTTCATACCTCGCCACCAAAATAACTTTCTCAAGTCTTGATACATCTTAGTAGCACCAGAATAATTACTCAACCACTTTGATGCCCTTCATCCCAAAAATTCTCTTTTTCAAATTCGAAACGTCAGGAATACAAATTCAATTACGAAATCTCATGACACCGTTCTCACAATCCTAAAATTATCACCTTATCCTCAATCAATCAATGTCATCTTGTCAACCAATTTCAAATCTGATTTCTGACCTTCTCTAATCTCATCAAGAATACCACAAGTAAGCTTCAACATACCAAACTCAAATCTCGAAATTATTCCAACAATTCCAATTCTTGAATCATCAACATAGACATATGCAATTATTTCCTACTCAATGCATTGGCTACAACGTTCGCTTTTCCCGGATGGTAATTCAAACAAAAATCATAGTCCTTCAAGAATTACAACCATATTATTTTCCTCATTATCAACTCGTTCTGATCAAACAACTACTTGAAACTCTTGTAGTCACTAGACACATCGAATCTCGACCTGCTCTAATACTTAAATAATTATTTATCACATAATAACTAAATTAATAAAGAATTATTAAAAATTCCAAACAATATAGTTACTAAAATAATAGCGAATAAAATGGGGGTGTTACAACAACCATGTTTTATCTTGGTTCCCTTACAACCATGTTTCATCTTGGTTCTCTTACAACCATGCTCATTTTGGTTTCCTTACAACCTTGTTTCATCTTGGTTCCCTTTCAACCATGCTTCATCTTGGTTTCCTTACAACCTTGCTTCATCTTGGTTCCCTTACAACCATGTTTCATCTTGGTTCCCTTATAACCATGCTTCATCTTGGTTCCCTTTACGACCATGATTTATCTTGGTTCCCTTTAAAACCATGTTTCATCTTGGTTCCCTTATAACCATGTTTCATCTTGGTTTCCTTATAACCATGCTTCATCTTGGTTCCCTTACAACCATGTTTCATCTTGGTTCCCTTACAACCATGCTTCATCTTGGTTCCCTGACAACCATGTTTCATCTTGGTTCTCTTACAACCATGCTTCATCTTGGTTCTCACCTTATTCAAACCTATTCCTGAATATTGTGATTTCTCACCTTATTCATATCCATTCCAGAATGTTGTGATACTGTTCTCACCTTATTCAAACCTATTCATGGATATTGTGATTTCTCACCTCATTTAGATCCATTCCTGGATGTTGTGATACCTCTCTTCTAATGTCTCTTTCATCAAGTCTTTTACTCATCCCATCAACAGTTTGTCTCTCGTATCACTATATTCCCCACAGAGATTCGAGTCTGTCTCATAACATATCATACAAAAACAAAACAAAAAGAATTCATACATTCATATCATCCTTGGGGCATCTTAGGCTAAAAATCAGGGCTTTGTTTGTATTTAAGTATCTCCTATTTTCTGATAGAAGAAACTTAAATAGAGGCAACTGTTGTACCCTGATTTTTACCCTAAGATTCTGATTCATTTGCACTGTTATATTTTATTCATTTTTTTTGTTATGTTTACTAACCATTAATCAAAATTGCAAAAATATGGCTTTTTCTTTTGTTTTTGTTAGACAGGGATTGGATCGAGAAAAGTCTGACTTGCGAGATGATGTGAAACGGTCGACGTAAAAATTGATGTTTCGAGTCTATTCCAATTTAATGTTTAAAGTTCCATTGTCTTCATTTTAAATTTCATAAATATCACCTTGATTTTATGTTAAACTTTAGTCTTAATTTTTAAACTTTAATTCAAAATCAAAATTGGATTATTGTTAAGAATTAAAATTAATTTTTACTATAAAAACCATTTCTTTTATTTCGTTAACCTCTTTTTATTTTACATTTGTTTATTTTAGTTAATATTAATTATTTCTTTTAGTTTTTTATTTTTATTACTACTAGTATTATTGTTTTATTTCTTTTGTTAAATAAAATAGGTTTTAGGTGGAAAGTCAATTGGGAGACCCCACATCCATGAGCAATCACGTTTTTGCCAGCAAAAGGAGTCACGGTTTTTGCACCACAAAAGGATTTTCTATCGAAATTCTAAATTCATCACAAGTCTCACATTTGCATTACATTTCAGAATAAACTTTTACAGATTAAATCTCCGCCACATATTGCAAATTTATCAAGGGCCAGAAATTCACCTCAAAGGTTCACACAGATCACCCTCAAATTCCATCCAAATGCAGAAGTCGTGACTCCAATTTTCCCTCTCAATTCGTCACACAGTCCTCACCCTCACTTTCCCATACAAACGGCTTTTTGATTCACAGAAAAGGGAGGAAAATTGATATTGTTATGCTGCCAAAATACCTTCAGAAAATTGGTTCATAACTTCCTCCAAAAGCTATCTTCAGTAAACTGCAAAACTGTAAAATCATAACACCTTCAACAAACATCACCTTCAACGATTTTGCAAAATTATCTCACCAACTTACCATATTCGTACTACAATTTCATACCGAACCGATTTGTTCATCATTACTTCATCTACGGCCAACTGAGCTGAATTCAACATCCATCATCATTTGCAACAAATCGCAACCTTCACACTGAACAACATCTTCAACCAGCTAAGCGCACAACTCCACATCAGCAACAACTCTGAACAACACTACATCAGAGTTCCACATAACCATGATTTGCAGATCCGTCAACAAGCTAAGTTTCCAATCACACATGACACGCACCTTCGTTAACACAGCAGTAGCGATTTGAATATAAGCAACGCACAATAAGCCACGAGAAGTTCCGAATCGATCCGCATATGCAAGATTCACGTCCTTCAGATATCAAATCCAACATCGTCATCATCACTGATTCGTTCGAGGCGTCAAAACTTACGAGGATTGAAGCAGAGCAAAAGAAATCAAGCTCATCGTGGATTCGTCCCTCCGCGAACATTCAGAGTCCGTTAGTTTTTTGATTCTATATGCTTCTTATAACTTTCATCTTTGACTGATCACCATGTATGTTGTGTTGCCATGTTTGAATCGTATTAGCTTGTAATGTTTGGATTTTACCTCTGTTTGAATTTGGAATGTAATTGTGTGGATTTGTATGCCGCGATGTTGGGTGCGGATTTATGTGTATACATTTTGTTATCGAAACTGAGAGTGAGCAGTGCAAAGTGAATCAGAAACAAGCGAACAGAGGGACGTGAGTGAGAGGTCGAGTGAATCGAGTGAGGGAGCCAAAAGTGCAGAGAGTTCGAGTTTTGGAGATTAGCTGTGAGGTTTGTTGTTATCATTTTACATGAGTTTTAGAGAGTGAGAGATACCGCGAGAATTGAGAGAAGAGGACCGATGGAGATGGAAGCATGAAACAAGAACGTGAAACAGGGGAACAGGGGAGAGGGGAAGCGGTCGAAGGATTTAAGAGTGGGGATAGTTTCTTTTTTTTAGGGTTTTTTCATGTTAGTATCAATTTGGGCCTTAGTTGTTGTGTAAGCCCGATGCATTTTCCTTACCATCACATCCCTGGGCCTATTATCACCCACTATATATGAAGCTTGCTCACAATCAATATGTTGGGCTCAAGGACTATAAGCCCGCCGTTTTTTCTTTATACACACACTTGTGTTTTCGAGCCCCCCCTTTTCTTTGGTTTGAGTCTTTAAGTCTTGGGCCTACTATCCCTAGGACCCAGCGGATTGTTAATGCTGCGCGCCCCAACGCTACTCGCACCTCCCCTTTTATTTCTCTTTTGAGCCTTTGGTTTTTATTTATTTATTTTAATTTGTTTCTTTGTTATTTGTTTTTATTTTCTCATATATCTTATAAAATAACAAAAACATGTTTTTATTTTTGATTTTATTTTCATACTTTAATTAGCCTTTTAATTTTTCTATTTGATTTTATTTACACACTTTAATCTTTTAAGCAATTAGTTAAATATTGATTTAATTAATTGATCTTTGTTAAGTAAAATCGATTAGTTTACTAATTGATTTTTCTTAATTTTGGTTAATTAATTTAATCAGTTTTTAATTAATTGATTAAATGGTTAACTTGTTTATTTTCCTTTTTAGCTACTTATGTTTTTATATATTATATTTTTATTTCTTTTTTTTCTTTTCAAATTGCTTTGTTCGATTTTCTTTTCTTTTCTTTTAAGCACATGTTAATTCTGTTCCACGACAATTGTGTAAGTCTCCAAAGGTCGAGCAGCAGTGGAATGCGACGTTTAACATCATACACACACAAAATCTTTTGAGCCGAACTACGGCTGCTCTGATTCCTTAATTGGGATACGTAGGCATTAGGTCGCGGTGCCTGAATGAGCACAATCTTGTATATATTTTCTTTCTTTTCCCCTTGTTTCTTTTCTTTTCCTTTTTCGTGTGTTTCCCTTTAGCTTTAGGTTTTAGACTTTTAGATAACACCCTTAGATTTAGACTAACAAGAGCTGATCCCGTCAAGTACGATGGACGTGAGGAGTGCTAACCCCTTCTCCTTGCCTAACCAAAACCCTTACCTGTTTCTCTGGGTCGTAAGACCTTTGTTTGTTTTTCCCTTTAGGTTTTACTCGATGTTTTCCTTTCCCATTCCTTGGGATAAATAAACAATCGATGGCGACTTCATTGATTTCGATCCAGTTGTTTCAGCTGGCGACTTCACTGAGGACAAATTGACCTATTGCTAAGCCCATCCTGAGTGACAGTCCTAGATCTTGTTTGTTTTTATCTTTGGGTGTTTGCTTTCTTTATGTTTTCTTTATGTTTTATTTGTATACACTGCTTTATTTGCTGTTATATTCTGGTTATCTGCTGTTGTGTATATATACTATTCTGGATCTACTGTTTTTTCTGGTGGGTGGGATGATACTATGAGGTAAAAGGCCCAATACCCAGGCCAGTATACACCTAGGCTAGCATGGATACTCATGTCAAATCATGTGGCCCTTGACACGTATGAGGAGACATGAGATACCACACTCCGAATTCAGTTCTCTCGACGATGCCTTTGTCATGCACCCCTAGTGCAGATGGCAAGGTACCCGACTAAAGGATTATGGGTGACCATTAGGGATATCATGTTTGTGTCTAGACTGCATACCTGTGAAGTTTGGGATGGGATAGGAAACTTGACCTTTATCATACCCGGATTTTTGGTTTTCAAAGAAGGCGTTGAACCTTTTATCCTGTTACTTTTAACTTGGTGCCGAACCTTTGCCCTTGTGTGCATCTTGCATTGCATATTATTGTATGTCATTGCATAGTTCTCGCATTCATTCAGGTTACCCGAGAACTTATTTCCAGTTGTTCTTTCTCCCAGTTAGCTGTTGACCGTCAAGCTATTTCCTCAACACCGCTACGGAACTAGAGCTACCGTCAGACAAAGAATGGCTGACCAAGAGAAACATAACATGGAATTCATAATGGAAATTGATGAGTTGAAGTCAGGCATGATTAAGCTTACTAAGATTATGCAAGTGTTGATGGCAAGGATTGATCCGCCTCATAGGACTATTATTTCCGAAGTCTCCCTATTATTGTATATCCTTTACAGGTTCGGAAGCCGCCTTCTACTTGGCCTGAATTTGGGTTACCTGAGAATTTCTCTCCAACATATGTTAATGCTTCTATGGTGGGTCAAACTTCCAGACAAGTATTTCATGCTACAATTTTTTCGAACCTCCTTTCGTGGTTCATACTCCTGCTCAAGCTGTACACGCTCAATATGATAACCCTCTCTATGATTACCGTTTTGTTGGTTCTCGAAGGGTTAGTCAAGGAGATTGTGGTGAAATTGAAGAAGCCCGTGAGCAATATCAGAAGTTGGAAAATAGATTAAGATCTATGGAAGGAAGCAATTTCTTTAGTGTGAATTCTGATAATATGTGCCTTGTTTCAAATCTCGCCATGCCTGCCAAGTTCAAAGTTCCTGAGTTCGAGAATTATAAGGGGCATACTTGTCCAAGGATTCATTTGACCATGTATTACAGAAAGATGACTACTTATACCAACAACCAGAATTTGCCCATTCATTGCTTTCAGGATAGTTTAAGTGGTGCTTCGTTGAAGTGGTACATGAGTTTAGAAAAGGGCTGTGTTCAAAGTTTCCAAGATTTAGCTGATGCATTCATGAAAAAATACAAGTATAATTTGGATATGGCACCTGACTGTCGTCAACTTCAAAACATGGCTCAGAAGGAAAAGGAATCTTTCAAAGAATATGCTCAACGTTGGAGAGAATTGACTTCCCAAGTTGAACCACCCCTGTCTGAGAAGGAATTGACTAGCTTGTTCATGGATACCCTCTCTCCTTTCTTTCGGGAGAAGATGATTGGAAGTGTGTCTTCAAACTTCACTGATTTGGTAACAATTGGTCAAAGGCTAGAAGAAGGAATTAGGAAAGGAAAAGTGTATGTTGCTGCTGATTCTTCAAAGAAACCTTTTGGGAGCTTCCAAAAGAAGAAAGAAGGTGAGACCAGTGCTATTCAAAGACCTTGACAAAGAGCTCAACATTATGATCAACCTCAGGTAGTTGTTGTTCAAGTTCCTCGTCAGAGTACTGGTCAGAATCAGAATCACACTGAAAGGAATAGAACCCAGTTTGACCCTATTCCGATGACTTATACTGAAATGTATCCTCACTTGGTTAAATTGGGCTTGATTACCACAAGGTCTTTTACTCCCCGAGATCCCCCTCCTGCTGAATTCAGGGCTGATCTTCATTGTGAGTTTCATCAGGGAGCTGTTGGTCATGATTTAGAGCATTGTTATGCACTGAAGGCTAGAGTGCAAGATTTAGTCAGAGGAAAAGTAATAAATTTCACGGCTTGTATTCCAAATGTTGTCAACAATCCTTTTCTAGTTCCTGACAAGTGAAGCTTCAATCAAATTCAGATTATCTCCTAAAGCTAAGTGTTTCAGATAGGACATCTCATTCTTGTTGCTGATTAGTCATTAGGCCATGTTTCTTTGCTGTTTGCATTTCTTTCAATTATAATGTCTGTTTAATTTCAAACTTGTTTGTTTCTTACTTGTTAATTTTAATGAAATAAGCATTGCATGTTTTGATTCAATTCTTCTTATTTACTGCCTATGTTTCTCTTATTTGCTTTATTTACCATGTTGTTTATGCAAAGATTGGAGGTAGGATGATGAAAATAAAATACCCATAATTGTTGTTGGTGTGCTTTTGATAAAACGTTGCTGATGATGTACATGCCTTATTTCAATTGCCAAACACAAGAGAAATAAGGAAGTTAATCCCTTGTCAACCCCTCTGAGCCTTCGAAGTTGGAGTTTCTTTTTAAACGGAAAAACTCGTAATTTTAACCTAGGGATGGGTAGTTTTTAGTTTATTCATCCGTGCATTCAAATACAAGAGTTTCATTCAAGATACATTTCAATAAAGGTCGCAATCTCAAGCTTTCCTTCGCACACATCCAAGAAGTGTCGAAGATGTTCTCATGTCAGAAGCAGTGATGATGGTTCTCCGTAATTGTTAAGCAGGGAAGTCACTATCTTTCTAGAAAGAAAAAAAAGAAGAATAAAAAAAATGCAAGAAAATCCCGCTAAGTTAAAACCTTTGAAGGAGACTTAGGCAAAATAAAACTGGGGCATCCCGCTAACTGTAAATCTCTAATAAAACAGTTTAGGCAAAAGGTAGGGAAATTAGAAGAAAAAGTCGGAAAAAAAGAAGTCAATAATTCCTAAACAACAAAATGTTGTAGAAAAGAAGTGACTGCCATCTCAAATTATATTCCCTGGCTTCTGAATCATCATTGTTATACAAGTGTTGTAATTCCAAGTTCTCTTAAAACCTGAATGCATAGGTTGAATTAACTGAATGTAGGATGGAAGTCCATCACGAAGATGGGGTGGGTACAAATAAATTTTGAGCCTTATATCCTTTGTTTCTTGAACCATGAACCAGGCCATGTTACAACCTTTAAAAGTCCTAATTGAGGCCAAGTTTATTTCGAAAGCATATTACAACAAGGTTGCCTTAACCTGACTCCAAAAGTTGTGTCAATCATCTGTCTTGATCTATTTGATTTACCTTTTACTTCAAATGCCATGTTTCTTTGCCTTTCTCATTGCCTTACAATTCCATTTCTGTTGATTTCAAAAGTTTGCATGAACTTTACATTTAGATTACCAGTCTTAAACAAACATTTTTGCTTGTAAACAACATTCCTCATCAAGGAATTTTAAACAGTTGTGGAAACTTGGTTCGTGATTTTATCAAGGGCATTTCATTTCAAGATTCAGTTCAAGGTTTATCTCAATACGAGCTATTATCAGATTTGGTTTATCAAAAGACTTCTTTAGAGACTCATGCTGGGGAAAATGTTTCCAAGTTCCAAGTGCATAGTCATTTCCAGATTTATTTAAGCTGAAACCATGATCAGTCTGTTCTACATCAATCAGTTAAGCTGGGAAAATCTTCTTCAAGAGAATTCCCTAGGCATTTTATCAGTCCTTCTCAAAGGATCATCAGTTTAGTACAGTTTGCAAGTGTGCAAAAAGAGCTTTTTGGAAGTGTTCCAAGTGTTGAGGAATCAGATATCCTTTTCTGCCGCACAAAAGAGTCTATCTCCGTAGTTGTCACAAATAAATGCATTGCATTGATCATTCATATCATGCATAGAAAAATTATCATGCATAGAAAAATTTCACGCTCATTTACACTTTCCGAGGTCTGGTTGTTATCGACATCTTACCTTGAGATCAAAGTTCAACTCACTTGGCATCTATCTAGTACATATTTATCCCTTTGGTTCATTTGTCTCTGTTTATCCGATGTTTATTTCGGATTTGTCTCTTTACAACCATTTTTTTATCTTGGTTCCCTTACAACCATGTTTCATCTTGGTTCCCTTACAACCATGCTTCATCTTGGTTTCCTTACAACCATGTTTCATCTTGGTTCCCTTACCACCATGCTTCATCTTGGTTTCCTCTTACAACCTTGCTTCATCTTGGTTCCCTTACAACCATGTTTCATCTTGGTTCCCTTACAACCATGCTTCATCTTGTTTCCCTTATCCATGGGCTCTTAATTACTTAGCTCACTTTGTTTTCAAAATTGAAATTCTGGACTCAGACACGCGATGTCTTACAGGATGTCACGACATCATTATCTGAATGTTTTCAAACAAATGAACAAAGAGTAAACAATAAACAACACAGGAAAATTGTTAACCCAGTTCGGTGCAAACACACCTACATCTGGGGGCTACCAAGCCAGGGAGGAAGTCCACTATAAGTAATATTAATTCAAGGTAATACAACTCAATATTACGCCTCTCACTTAATATCTACCCAATGCAACTTCAATCTAAACAACTAGACCAGAGTTCCTACTCACTCCCCCTCAATCACAGCAGTGATGAAAAACTAACAGACGAAAAGCAACAGAAGACACTCTTCAAAAACACAACTTGATCTTGCTTAAAAGCTTTGATCAAGTACAATAGTACTCTTGCTTAAAAGCTTCGAGTACTTTTTACAACTCAAAACAGAAACACCTAGACCAAGACAATCATCATGATGATTGTTTGGCTTACAAGAAAACTACAACAAGAAAACTAAATCAACAAAAGCTCTAACAGTTTCTTCACACAAAAACCCTGACGGCAACAGCAGCTCCTACACGGATTAAAAACCCTTCAGACAATACAGCAAATGGGCCTTGGATCCACAAAATAGTTTTTGCCCTAATAAAACCAAATCTCCATTATACAAGGAATTGATAATAGTAATCATCCAAGACGTCCTTTAAACACACCAGAATCCATTATTACCAAATATAGCGCATAAGGTCTTGACAGATCATACAACCATAAGAAGTAATAGAAAATAACGAACAGCTGCGAATGTCATGACATCGGCCTTGACATCAGGTAAAGGCCTGTATTAGGAAGCACATCACAACAACAGAAAGTATGTCATGACCCTGTTTTTGACAAGATAGAGCCACAATCAGTTTTACCAAAAATTACAGCCAATCAACAACATCTACAAACTCCCCCTTTGGCGAATTTTTGGCTAAAACACTAATAGATGCAACGCAGATACCAGAGCATACAGCAGCCAACAACAGAAAAATAAATTCTGTAAGAAAACAGCAACAACTTGATTCAACTTGATTAATCACCAAAAAAAACAACTACTTAATCAATTGTTACAGAAACCACTTGTCATTGTTAGGGAACACCCAAATAAAGGGAACCAAAAAAAACATGTCCATGTAAAAAAAAAAACCAAAAGATCACCAGAACAATAAGATAACCATTACAACCAACACAACCAAAAGCACACACACTACTCCCCCTTTTTAGCCACAAAAGGAGCCAAGCACCAAATGAAGATTTAATCTTCAGAGCCAGCAGTACCATCATCATCCTCCTCACTCATCTCTTCATCACTGGAGCTACTAGACTTATATTCATCCTCACTATCAGCATCCATATCATCATTCATCTTCTCACCATCACCACCAACAGTATGATCATCATCACTATCAGCAGACTGCTCAAGACTGAGTATAAGCTGTTCAAGCTTCATCTTCCTATTTTCCAGCTCTTTGCAGGTCTCCTTCAGCTCAGCTATAAGAGAGGCTTTGGTCACAGACTTGCTAGTTTGAGATGTCCCAGCAGATGTTGAGGCATCAGTCCTTTGAAGCAGCTTGTAGTGAAAAGTCAAAGCACTTTCCCTTTTGCAAACAGAATCTTTAGCTTTCAAGATGCTAGGGTATTGCTTTAGGATGATTCCACATATTAGGGATGGAAAGGCAATAGGAAGCTTAGTAGCAGAGGTACCTGCATGTCTCATAGTCTGGTCAAAAATATAGGTTCCATAGTCAAACACAGTCTTGGTCCCTATAGCATAAATGAATCTTCCTAAACCAACAGCAATGGTAGAGGTGTGATTGGTGGGCACCCAGTTGGCAGAGCCAATTTTATGCAGCAGAGCATACTTAATAGTCAAGAGACTAGCAGACAGTTTGCTTTTGATGGGCCACTTTTTCACCTTACCCCCAGTGATGGTGTTGCAGACCTCATTATCAGTTACTTCAAGCTCAGGTTGAGCTTCAGCATTTCTACCTAGAAAGTGATTGATAACAACAGGGGAGAACTCTATGCATTTTCTTCTAACATAAACTTTATGAAAATCATCTGTTCTACCATCAGCACAGTCTTGAGATAAATTGACAATAAATTCTTTCACAAGCATTTCATAGCATTTAGAGAATTGAGAAACAGTCTTAATCAAACCTGCAGTTTTGATGAGCTGCATTACCTCTTGATTCTCCAGAGCATCATTTGCTAACTCTCTTTCAAGGGCCAGCCTTCTTTGATACACAAATTTCCACTGGATTGCATTGGAAGCATAGTGCAGATATATGTTATCCAAGGGAACATCACGGACCTTTGTAGCAGATTTAGTAACAGCAATTTTCTTCTTGGAGGGGATGTCGGGGACATCACTTGGGACATCAGCTTCAGAGTCAGAGATGCTTCTTTCCTTCCTCTTCTTCACACTAACTTTGCTTCCAGATTTTGAGGGTCCAGTAGGAACTTTCTTCATCTTATCTTTAGTAACAGTCTTCAAAGGAGTAACCTGTGGCTTGAGAGAATGTTGTTGACAGACTTGTTTTCCCTTACGAGCCTTGACCCTGTTGGAGATGCTGGAGATGAGGTCATCATCAGCAATATCAATAGGATCATCAAGATCATCTAGATCCACCACATCATGAACATTAGGGTTTTCATCTTTCTTAGCAGGAACAGCAGAAACCTCTTCATCTTTCTCAGGAGCAAGAGTCTCATCATCTTTGGACTCAGATGTTTCAACATTTTTGGCAACAGGGGTCTCATTAACAGATGTCTCAACATCCTTAGTAACAGAAGTCTCATCATTTTTCTCAGCCGATGTTTCATCATTATCAACAGTTGTCTTAACATCTTTATCAACAGGGGTCTCATCATCTTGCACACCTTGATCATCATCGGAAGCAGGCATTTGGGCTAGAGGAACAGAAATTCCTTCAACTTTGTGCCCTTCATTCAAGATTCTGGTAACCATATTTGCAATCGCATTATGAACATAGGAAGTGCCCTCTCTATGTTGGACAGAAAACGTTTCTGGGACAGATCCTCCGGTTGATTTTCTTGCATGCATCTTTCTTGGTTGACTGCGAGCAGAATCGGAAGGAGGGACAGAGTTCAATGGCACAACATCCAGCACAACATCTTGATTGCTCACAACATTTGGTGCCCTAGAACCTGATGCTGTTTCAGAGATGGGAGAAGATTTCTTTGAGGAAGGACTCTGAGACATGGTGAGAGAAGATGAGGGGCTGGGTAAGGAGTGATGAATACAGGAACACAGTGAGATAGCGTGAGTGTGGAGGAGAGGTTGTGGAGGAATGGAAACCGTTTGAGTAACTTGCAAGAAGGGGGGAAAATACACTTTAATGCGTAATGATATCCAAGATTTGGAGAGAGAAATAGTGCTGGCCCCACCCACAATTAATTGCCATAGTCTTTCACAAAGACAAATGCCTAATTTGTTTCTTAGATTTTCAGACTTATTTGCATCTAAGACTTTTGTAAAACTGTCAGCAAGTTGAAGATCTGTGGCAACATGTTCCAAGCCAATTATTTTGTCCTCAACAAGATCTCTGATGTAGTGATGTCTAATATCACTATGCTTGGTCTTGCTGTACTGGATGGAATTCTTTGAGATGTTGATGGCACCTAAGTTGTCACAATATAATGTCATGACATCTTGTGTGACATTGTATTATGATAACATCTGTTTCATCCAAACAAGTTGAGAACAGCTACTTCCCAAGAAGGAACATCCTCCTGAAGTTCTTTTTCTGTTATTAGCACTGCCTTCCCAGTCTCTTAGATAAGGATGACCAAGTTTTTGGTGCCATAGCTTTGCTTCTTCTTCTTTAGAGCATATAGTAGAATAGCTGGATTACTGAGACACCCACAAGAAGCAGTTATTTTTGGATCTGACACCCCTCATTACTACTTCCTTTTCTTCATTAGTAACCACACACTCATCTTTAGTGAAGTTGACTTGGTATCCTTGGTCACAAAGTTGACTGATGCTTATAAGATTGGCAGTCAGGTCTTTGACCAATAGAACATCTTCTAAATTTGGCACTCCTGAACATTCTAATTTTCCAACTCCTTTGATTTCACCTTTAGCTCCATCACCAAAGGTTACATAACTAGTAGAATGACTCTTGATATCAACAAGCAGATTCTTGAGTCCAGTCATGTGTCTGGAGCATCCACTATCAAAATACCAGTCTTCTTTGGCTGAAACTCTAAGAGATGTATGAGCTATTAAAGCCATACTTTTAGGTTTCCATTGTTGCTTCTGAATGGGCATGATCTGCTTAGGTTTGTAAAAAGGAGCTTGATTTGGATATCCATATAGTCTGAAGCAAAAAGGCTTAATGTGTCCAAATCTTCCACAGTAATGACATCTCCATCTTTGAAACTTCTTCTTCATTTCACCTTTCTCGTGATGTTGAGTCACATGTTTTGACATCGGCTTCGACATCTCAGCTTCAGGTTCAGTTCTGCTACTATCTTGGATATAATTCTTTGTACTGACAAATCCTATGCCAGACATATCTCTTGAACTTTTTCCAACCTGCAAGATCTCCTCCAGCATATCTGTGCCATTATTCAACATTTTTACTGATTTAGACATCTGATCAAGTTTGGATTGTAACAGGATAATTTCATCATTCAATTCAGATATAGTTTCATTAAGCTCTTTGTTGTCTGCCTCCAACTGGGCTATGTATTTCTTCTGCTTTTCACCTTGTTGACATACTTCAGCACTTCTGATACAGAGCTTTCTGTAGGAGGTTGCCAGTTCTTCAAAGGATAGCTCATCTTCACTAGAGTCTTCATCTGAGTTGTAGACTCCAGTCAGATCTGTGACATGTTTGGCTGATTCTTCTTCAAAATCACTCTCAGAATCTTCATCAGACCAGGAGACTGACAATCCTTTCTTTTGTTTCTTGAGATAGGTAGGGCATTCAGCTCTAATATGTCCATACCCTTCACATCCATGACATTGAATCCCTTTACTGTGATTGTATTTTTCTTCTGGTTTATCTCTTCTGCCAGAGTCATAAGATCTACTGATGTCAGATGAGATGTTCTTGACATTAGGTCTTGGCTTCTGATCCATTCTCCTTATAATTTTGTTGAATTGTTTGCCAAGCATAGCTATAGATTCAGATAGATTCTCTTCACTACTTTCCTCTACTTCCTCTCGAGAGTTGGACACAAAGGCTATGCTTTTGTTCTTCTTTTCAGAATTTTCACTGATTCCCATTTCAAAGGTTTGAAGAGATCCAATTAACTCCTCTACCTTCATACTGCTGATGTCCTGTGCCTCTTCTATAGTTGTAACTTTCATATCAAATCTCTTAGGTAGGGATCTAAGGATTTTCCTTACCAACTTTTCATCAGACATTTTTTCTCCCAAAGCTCCTGAGGTATTAGCAATATCGAGTAAATTCATATGAAAATCCTTAATACTTTCATCATCCCTCATCCTTAGATTTTCAAATTTTGTAGTTAGCAGTTGAAGTCTTGACATCTTCACTTTGGAGGTGCCCTCATGAGTAGTCTTTAGGATATCCCAGACATCTTTGGCTAGTTCACACTGGTGCACCAGTCTGAATATATTTTTGTCAATTCCATTGAATAAAGCATTTAGAGCTTTAGAGTTGCCAAGCGCCAATGCCTCTTCATCTTTGTCCCACTCTTCCTCTGGTTTAAGAGTTTTGTTGCCATCTTTATCAGTAATAACAGGATGTTCCCATCCTTTGTTCACAGCTCTCCATGCTTTGCTATTCACAGATTTCAGAAAAGCCACCGTGAGAGGTTTCCAATAATCATAATTAGAACCATCCAGAATGGGTGGTCTCATTATAAATCCACCACCTTCTTTGTCCATCGAACCAGAAAGTACCTTCCCTAGATCTCACCCAGTAAAAACAGGCAGGGTGCCTGCTCTGATGCCAATTGAAATTCTGGACTCAGACACGCGATGTCTTACAGGATGTCACGACATCATTATCTGAATGTTTTCAAACAAATGAACAAAGAGTAAACAATAAACAACACAGGAAAATTGTTAACCCAGTTCGGTGCAAACACACCTACATCTGGGGGCTACCAAGCCAGGGAGGAAGTCCACTATAAGTAATATTAATTCAAGGTAATACAACTCAATATTACGCCTCTCACTTAATATCTACCCAATGCAACTTCAATCTAAACAACTAGACCAGAGTTCCTACTCACTCCCCCTCAATCACAGCAGTGATGAAAAACTAACAGACGAAAAGCAACAGAAGACACTCTTCAAAAACACAACTTGATCTTGCTTAAAAGCTTTGATCAAGTACAATAGTACTCTTGCTTAAAAGCTTCGAGTACTTTTTACAACTCAAAACAGAAACACCTAGACCAAGACAATCATCATGATGATTGTTTGGCTTACAAGAAAACTACAACAAGAAAACTAAATCAACAAAAGCTCTAACAGTTTCTTCACACAAAAACCCTGACGGCAACAGCAGCTCCTACACGGATTAAAAACCCTTCAGACAATACAGCAAATGGGCCTTGGATCCACAAAATAGTTTTTGCCCTAATAAAACCAAATCTCCATTATACAAGGAATTGATAATAGTAATCATCCAAGACGTCCTTTAAACACACCAGAATCCATTATTACCAAATATAGCGCATAAGGTCTTGACAGATCATACAACCATAAGAAGTAATAGAAAATAACGAACAGCTGCGAATGTCATGACATCGGCCTTGACATCAGGTAAAGGCCTGTATTAGGAAGCACATCACAACAACAGAAAGTATGTCATGACCCTGTTTTTGACAAGATAGAGCCACAATCAGTTTTACCAAAAATTACAGCCAATCAACAACATCTACAAAAATGTTTGAAGTGTAGTGTGTGAATAGGAGAAGACTTTTGAATAAGGACTTTAGCTTGTAAATAAGCGTAGCCTTTTTTGAAAGTAGTTTTGAAAAGAAGTGGGAAAAGAGTTTCAATTTAAATCAGAGCAAGCAATTAGTAGCAACTACCCTAATTTTAAGATTTATGTTCTTTCAACTTTTCAGTTTGAAAGGGGCTATCCATACCATAGAAGGTAGGAAGTCCTTTCATTGGATATAAAAAGGGTCATCGAGGAAATATCGTTCGCTATAAAACTGTCCCTACCATATAGAGGGTAGGTAGTCTTTAGGGAAGGATATAATAATCATTAATCTTTTTTAGGCAGCAGGCGAGGATACCTTAGCAATGGGACAATCATCTTATTTCTGAGGCAACATCGAGGGACAAAAGTCTTATGGTGATTTCAATGTATTAAGGCAGCACTTGCTTTAGGTATCCTCGAAATCGAGGGACTTGACTATTCAGAATTACACTCAAAAGGCAACAGATAATAAGGCGACAGGCAACAAGAGGGGTTACCCCAAAGGTGTGTGTGTGGCACAATCACGTGGTTAAATTCAGTTATTTTATCTTGTAATTAGTTATTCTAATTCAGTTAACAGGCTTGCACTCCCTAGGATTACTAACCACACAGAAAAAAGAAAACAGTTTAATGGTCCTACGCTATTACAATAAACATTTGTTGATGCGGGAAATAAAAGGCAAAAAACAGAATAAAGGCAGAAAATAAGAAAGAAAAACAATTAATTTAAATATCTCGAGCCTTCATCGAATCCTTGATCAACCCTGAAAAAGAAGAGAAAAGTTAGTGCATTAAAGATCGACAACCCTAATTTATCAGGATAAATCAGGGCTAAAACAACTGGTTTAAATAAAATATGAAAAGTAAATAATTTAATATTTTTAAATAACCATATAAGAAAATTGAATGTTCGATTAAATATAATAATTAAATAATTATTGGATTAAATCCTAATTATTTAATTGATTAAAAGTATATGTGAAAATTTGAATTCTTAGTAAAAAACAATTATTGGCAGAATTAAAAAAAATCGAGTTTTCGATAAAAAATAAATAATTATTAAATTATTATATAACAAAATGTGATTTGTTTGAATAACTTAAGTTTTAATAAAAATAAAAAAAACTATGATGATAAAAAATAAAAGAAGAATGAAAATAAATAAGGGATTGTATAATTAAAAATAAAAAAAATAGAAAATACTTAGCTCTGATCCAGTGTGGCAGGTCCCTGGAGGTCTATGGTAGACTAGCGCTTTCTGGTGCGTAGGATTTGAAACTGGGGTGATCCAATGAATGAACGCTGAGGGTCCATAGTATCCTCGTGAGTCTTAATGCACCGGATCCCTGAACTTGCCACCATCCTTGCGCGCCTTTTCTTGGTTTGAATGGACCAATGGCGTGGTGACACGGCTTCCTCTTCTTCATGGAAACTTTCATTATGCGCTTTTTACAACGCTTTTTACATAAACGCTATGAAAAGCCATACTTATTACACCTACAAAATCATAAACCCCACAAAACGAAGCAAAAATTTGGCGCACCCCCATGGATACGATCGTCCAGGCGTCATGAGTTCAATGATACCTACCTTCAACCCTAATTTTACATGTAACGCAAAGCCTCGAATTGAATGTCACAAACCCTAACATGGTGATAGGTCGTAAACGTGCCCAGAGATACAATTAACTTTCCAAAAATAATCAACACATCATGACAAACATATATATGCAATTAATTTTCGTTAAGAATGCATCAATGATTGAATTCGAATCAAAGTTTAAACTAGCAAATCGTGACTTACAGGGACGCATTCTTGATGCTTTAGAGCCAGGGAATGATTGGGATAGCTTCAGAGCACCTTCAGGAACGTGTTTGGATTAATGAAGCTCCATGTAATGGTCTCCAACTTTGAATTTTCTTGAATTTTTTGGAGTCCTTTAGGGTTCTTTGAGGCAGAAACTTCAGCGTCCTTGTGATCTGCAATGCTTATGCTCTTATAGGAGAATGATTTTAGGTTAAAAATCTGGACCAAATCTTCTTGAATCAATCATTTGAAATTTGATTTCAATATGATTTTAAAGTTTCTATTTTTGCCAAATTTCATATCCAATCTTCAACAAATTTGCTTGCACGAAATTAAATGGAAAATATGTTATGAATGGTGATTGGATTTGATTAAGACAAGATCTCTACTTGAATATTTGATTTTTACTTGATTTACATGAATTAAATCACTTTTAAATGATTAAAAATTCATAAAAAATCAAATAAATATTACAAAATTTGTGACAATCAGATTTGGGGCCTCAGATTTCGTGACAATCATTTTGAACCACTTTTACTTCACATTTTTCTTTCAAAATTGTCCAAATTTGACAAGCCATATCTCCCTCAATTTTTAAGGTATGGAGGAGTTCTAGGACTTTTTGTAAACCTCAAGACGTCCTCTACAAGCCACTTTGGAAGATTTTTTCCATTTGAGGATTTTATCTTGATGATATGGGCTTTGACAAAAACCTGCTTTTGGTTGACTTTCAAAGAGGACCTATAATCTTTTGATCCATACCTCTCAAATGAAGCATTTTTAGACTTGGCATGTGAGAGACAAAGTTGTAGAGAATTCAATTTCATTCAAATTGAGCTTTGGATGGGAAATTTATGATGTTCCATGTGAAAGTTATGGCTGGTCAAAGTTCAGTTGACTTTAGGTTAAAAAACTCTAATTTAGAAACTTTAGGTTTTGTTAAGTTCTGAACTTTCCTTCATGAATAATGATCAATCCTTGATCAAATGATGAATGATACTTCAAAATAAGGATGTTGACAAAAAATCGGGAATTTTGACTGTACTTTGACCACAGTTGTCTTTTAGGTCAAACTAGTTGATTGTCTGAACAATTGACTGAGTAATTTCTGGATTTGAAGCTTGAAATTTGTCATAGAAATAGTTTGGAAAATAATAAGCCACATGAAATCCATTGGAGACCTTGATTTATTAATTTTCTTTAGAGAAATCAAAACCCTAGTTTAGGAGGTCATTGTTTAGGACAGTATGTCCTTGAGTCTTGAACCTTGGCTTGAGTTTGAAAGTGGAAATGAGATGGGCAAATTTTGGGGTATGACAGCTGCCCCTGTTCAATCTTCTTAAACCTGAAGATGTAGAGTGGTTTGTATGTCAGTCGGTATCTAAAGGTGGAAGATGATTGAATACTAAAATACCCAGAAATTTGCGCTTGCTGATGTTCGAACTTGTGTCAGAGATGAGCTTAGAGATGCCATCCGCAGAAAGTATGAAGTGGGCTTAAAGATGCCATCCAGGAAAAGTATTGTCGGATATGGGCTTAAAGATGCCATCAGTTGATGTGCTGACGTGTGTCAGGCTGAGTCGTACATTAGACCATATATGTGGCGTCAGAATTAAATTGTTGGCTCGATTGCCCTGAGCGTCTGGATCATATGAGTGAATTAATTGTCGTGAATCTATTGTCATGATTCCATTGTCGTAAATTCATTGTTGTAACTCAATTGTCGTGACTCCGTCGTCGTGACCCTATTGTCATGATCGTTTCCGAACTGAATATCGGGATTAGATATGTGACTTAACTATTGTGACTCTATTGTCGTGATTCCATTATCGTGACTCAGTTGTCGTGACTCTATTGTCATGACTCAGTTGTCGTGATTCCATTATTGTGACTCAGTTGTTGTGATTCCATTATCGTGACTTAGTTGTCGTGATTCCATTATCGTGACTCAGTTGTCGTGATTCCATTATCGTGACTCAATTGTCGTGATTCCATTATCGTGACTCCATTGTCGTGACTCCATTGTCGTGACTCCATTGTCGTGACTCCATTGTCGTGACTCCATTGTCATGACTCTATTGTCGTGACTCCATTGTCGTGTTATTTTCTGAATTGAGCGTCATGATTAAGTCTATCTCTTTCTTTGATCGTGTCCGCACCGTTCATGATGTTGATCGTGTCAGCACTGTTCGTAGTAACTGAATTAGATCTTGGAAAGATGATCGTGTCTACACCGTTCGTGATGATAGAATTAGATCTTTGAATGTTGATCGTCTCGGCACCTTGTGGGGTAACCAATTTAGATCTTGTAATGTCGATCGTCTCAGCATCTTGTGGGGTAACCAATATAGATCTTTGTAATGTCAATCGTCTCAACATCGTGTATAGTCACTGATTTAGATCTTGGAATGATCGTCTCCACCGTTTGTATTGATGGATTTAGATCTTTGATTGTTGATCGTCTCGGCGCCTTGTGGGGTAACCAATTTAGATCTTTGAGAATTGGATATATTGTTTATCTGCTTGTACATGTATCCTGAAAAGGTAAAGTTAATCTTTATGCAATGTCATGATGCATGTATTATATGATGAGTCTCTCAAAATAAATGAGAAACTTGAATGTTATGTATGAATTTATTATGATATATGATGTGTAAGCATGATTTATGCTATCTGGAGTATACTAGTAATTTTTCTTGATTGAGAAATTAAATCTCTATATCATTGTGATTTTGATGTATGGTCTTGTTTTGAAGATGCTCAACTAGGGATTTATGATTTTCTGCTTGGAGATGAGAGCCATTTGAATGATTGATCCTTGATGCACCCTGACTAGGGATAAGAGAGATGAATAGACCCTGTTGGAGGAGGGATGGAAGATAGATACTTAAAGATTACTTTGTGGGGATATGATCATGTGACACTGGCTCTGTGGGAAAACATGGATGCCTTGAACATTGTCCCTAATGATTGTAGTAACTGTCGTTCTAGGACTTGTATTGATTGGGACACACCAATGAGTGTTGATCGAAGTGTTTGAATATGCCTTGCATAGCTTTGCCCCAGTTAATAGGGACCTTGGAGAGTTTTGCCTCGTGGGGACCTTATGAGATGCGTACTATGGGTGACTTGCCCCTAGTAATCATAAACTTAGGGTGATTCCCCTTACTGGTCGGGAAGTAGCATCAGACCCACTCGGGTGTATGCCCCTGATTATTTGACATTCTTGAGAGATTATCGAAATCTTGACTTGATTGCCCCAGATCGACTGGATAAATTGTGTCATGCCCCTTGTATTTGTAGGAGACGTTGCTTTTGAAATGATTTCTTCTGTCGAGATGAATTTTGATCATTAGTTGTACCCTGTGTAAATTCTTTCTGATGCTAACATTTGAAATTATGTAGCAGAATAGTTTAATAATGAATTCATAAGATGCAATGCATATGTCTGCCTTGAGTTTCTTTTGAAAAACATTAAAATAGGAGATGTAAAAGCGTGATGTTTGTAAAAAACGTGATGTTTGTAAAAACGAAATATCAACTCAGCATTTGTGGTAAATCTTAAAGAGTCAAGATACCATTTTGGTGACAGTATGCTTTCGAACTAACCATGCTTCAGTTAGGACTTTCAAGGGTTGTAACGTGTCTTGGTTCACGGTTTAAGAAACAAAGGATAATGGCTCAAAGTTTATTTGTACCCATCCCAATCTTCGTGATGTTCTTCGATCCTATGCTCAGTTAATTTTGCGTTTAAGTCCTAGCAGAGCTTGAAGTCATAACTTTGATATTTGATGGTGGTTAAGCACCAAAAGTTTACTTGGACAGGCAATCGTCCTTTTTTGTAATTTTTTTTCTTTCGTCGAGGATTTGCAGTGACCTCTTTTTTTGACTTTGTTATCCCTAACTTTTGCCTGAACTGTTTATTTTAAGATTACAATCAGCGGGATGTTTCAATTTTGATAAGTCTCCTTCATAGGTTTTAACTTGACAACTTTTTCTTTTTTTGGTGGATATTGACTGCATGACTTACTGGTTGCGGGAACCTATCATTGTTTGTATAAACAACAGCTAGTATAATTGAGTTAACTGAGTAACTACCATGCCGTTCAAAAGCATGTTGTATGAGGTTGCGGTATCGTTTTCGTCTTCCTCCCTCAAAAGGCATACCGCTTAGCAAGAGTTGAATATTACAAAACAAAACAAAACAACGTAAAAACACAATTTAAATGAGTGATAGGGAAATGATTTATTCAAGACAAACATATGCAATGCACTAATGATGATTATTAAAACAGATAATGTCTATCATAAGTCGAATGTTTAAACAAACAAAATAGAAATTTGCAAATGAAAGTAAAACTAATGATCTGAAAGTCCCTCCTTCTAGCCATCCATAGCATTAGCAGTCACGTTAGGAGTCTCAGGAGGATCAAATTCAATTTCCCCAGCATCGATCATATCTTGGATCTTGTTCCTCAATGTCCAGCAGCTATTCGTATCGTGACCAAGACTTTCGGAGTGATATGTGTAACACCCTTCTAAACCCCACTGCAATTTAAACAAATATATCAGAGTAAAACATAAACACAAGAGTGCCACAATTATTTAAAATAAATAAACCAATCATGGTCAAGTCATGCTTCATTAGGAAACGATTTACCAAAAACACAATTATGTTTATCACAGCGGAATAAGAAACATCATCAACATAACCAAATGGAAACATAATCCAACTCCTAATAAAATAGAGAATTCTCATAAATCTCTATAACTATCGTCCCCCAGTGTTACAAGATCAGAGCATGACCGACACAACCCAACAATAAACGGATAAACTCTACGAGTCATCCTCACCGAGCGCTAATGCCTCTACTCCTCAATCTGAAAATGACAACACGTAAGGGTGAGTCTCATTCTCAATTAGTAAAGATTATGCAATTCATAAGCAACAAACATTATAGTATACCGTTCGCCCAATCATACATATTCAGATTCACATCCATTACTCATCATTTCACACAATAATAGATTACAACACAAAACACAGAAATCGATACAATCATGTTAAGACAAAATGCATATGACACTACTAACACTATGCATGTGGTACCAAAATTCGTGAATCACATTCACAGGACTTCTCTCCATGATACTGCCCTTCAATGTCGCTCACACCCTTTGAGTTCGGGGGGTAGGTTATACAAAGGGAAGGTGTAAGCACCCTTTGTATCCATGGTTATCCATGGGCTCTTAATTGCTTAGCTCACTTTGTTTTCAAAATGTTTGAAGTGTATTGTGTGAATAGGAAAAGACTTTTGAATAAGGACTTTAGCTTGTAAATAAGCGTAGCCTTTTTTTTAAATAGTTTTGAAAAGAAGTGGGAAAAGAGTTTGAATTTAAATTAGAGCAAGCAATTAGTAGCAACTACCCTAATTTTAAAATTTCTATTCTTTCAGCTTTTCAGTTTGAAAGGGGCTATCCATACCATAGAGGGTAGGAAGTTCTTTCATTGGATATAAAAAGGGTCATCGAGGAAGTATCGCTCGCCATAAAATTATCCCTACCATATTGTCGCTCGCTCGTGAAAAAATGAACAGAGTCGCCACCGATATATTTATCCCATAAAGGAAAGGAGTCTCAGAAAACCTAGCAAAGGAAGGAACAGGGTCTTGTGACCAGAGAATCTAGGTACAGGAGTCGGTTACGCAAGGGGAAGGTGTTAGCACCCCTCACGCCTATCGTACTCGATGGTATCCACCTATGTTTGTTTCTATCTAAAGGGTGTGTACTATGTCTATGTCTATATGCGAATGAATGCAAAATGTAGGGAAAATAAAGAATTATACTCGCACGTGTAACACCCTTCTAAACCCCGCAGAATTTTATAAAATAATTTTCAGAGTAAAACATGAAAACAAGGGTGCCACAATTAAATTTAAAACAATTCATCATAAAATCATTGTCATGCTTTCACTAAGGGACATTTCATCACAATACACAAACATCTCATGTTAACACAGCGGAAAATTCATTATACGGATAAGCATAACATCATCTATGCATTATCCCATCGAATTAATACAATAACATCACGATAGAGTATCATCACAAACTCTATACTAGCGTTCCCCCAGTGTTACAATATCAGAGCATGACACCTGACGCTACACTAATACACTGACTTATGAGCTAATCCTCACCAAGTCGAAAGGAGCTATCCTCAATCTGAAAATGTCAACAGTAAGGGTGAGTCTCATCACAGTTAACAAATATTATAGCATCTCAAATAACAACACATCATAGTTATATTATTCACCCAATTTCATCATATTCAGATTATCAGGAACATCCATCGTTTATACAAACGTTAACAGAACACATCTTTCAAACAGACAATCATACTCAACATCGATTCAACAAACACACAACCAACACATCATCAATATTTATAACACTGGAATACTTCCAATCATGTTATAAAAGTATGCATATGTATGAACTGACACTATGCATGTGGTACCAAAATTCGTGAATCATATTCACAGGACTTCTCTCTATGATACTGCCCTTCAATCGCTCACACCCCACATGGGCACACGATTAACCTCATCCAATGGGAATAACCCATGACCGATCCATCATCATCAAGATACGGCCCTGCCAGCACAGATTCTACACAATGGGAATCATGCCCTTCACTGATCCAACACACCCTTATGGATACAGTATCATCAATGCACATGAATGAATGCAACATATACAACATACTTATACCATCGTCAAGTCTAATGAGTAACATCATCAAATACTCATTTCATCATCATCATTAACATCATCATCATCATCAAAGTATGTTTATATACATTAGCATCATTCAATACAATCAATCATCATCATCATCATCATCATTTAAAGGACATACATGTGTCCACATCAATCATCATCATCAATAAGAAGAACACACATGTACCCACATCATTCCAAAACAAATCAATCAACAACATACAATTCTCTACAAATCATCACATCGTAATGTTTTCAAAACAACATCTTTTATTGTCACATCTCATCATATATGTCAACAATACATCATCCAATCAAACAAATCGTCACCTGATTAATATTTCAACATAGCATGTATTTGACACATCTCATCACATATATGTACAATACATCATTCATCAAGAAATAAAATCATATTTAAAAATGATTGGATTCACACCTCATTTCATCATTTAAACACGTAGGCTATCTCATAAGATTCATCGTGCTCGAAACGGCACTAAAAACGGACCTACGGTTCGAAAGTTACACATCATTTAACTTTTCAAGAAAACAACTATCGCTACAGCACGCGACGCAACCAAGGCTCGCGGCGCGACCTGAACCACACAAACGCGTTCGCGGCGCCAACTCATGGACGCGGCGCGATGCGAGAAAACAAGTACGCCTTCGCGGCGCCAACACAGGTACGCTGCGCGACCTGTGCGTATCACAAATTCCTGGCATTCTGCCCACCTGTTCGCGGCGCCACCCCTGTGCACGCGGCGCGAACCGGCGATTTCAGAAACCCCAACCTGCAGAAAACAGCATTCAACACATCCCACACTCGCCCAAATCATATCAATACGAACCTAGGGAAAATAGAATGCACAAACAACACGAAAAATACCTCATAACACATCAATTGCACATCAATTGAGATCATAACAACATAGATAACACGGATTCAATTATAGGATCAACATCACACAATTGGGATAAATCTCTAAATCTATCATATAATCCAATTGACTCAATAACATTCCTAATCAATATTATTATCTAAGAACACGATAATAGATGATAACCGGAGAGTCCCCCCTTACCTTAGCCAAGAGTGCTTAATCTTTGGTCTCTCCCTCTTCAGCTCTCCTTCGGTTCTTCGTGTTCCCCAAAGCCTCTATTCTGCTTTTCACGTTCCTCTTCTTTTTCCCAAATTCTAAAATGTTTTATGAAAATGACATTTTAATTAGTAAAGGGCTTTACTAACCCAGCACCCCCTCTTTACTAACACCACACTTGGCCCAATAGCCTATCTCGTAATTCTTCCCAAATAATTCCACAATATATCGAATAATTCCAAATAATAATTTAATTTCCAATTAAATTAAAATTAGAAAATATGGGGTGTTACAACCCTCCCCCACTAAAAGAGTTTTCGTCCTCGAAAACATACCTCAAGTAACCAGCTCGTATAAGAGTCCTCCACCTGACTCTCCAGCTCCCAATTAACAGTACCATCATTCAATCCTCAAAATCCATCCAACATAACCAACAGGAAACATGTTTCATACATTCCAATCCCAGTTCTTAAGTCACATTTGACCATCCAAGGTGTACCACTCATAATATCTCCAAAAGGTTAACAACAATAGAACTTGAGGTACAACCTATACCATACGCTCAACAACTGAGTAATACAATTACACAATCCATAGTATGATCACACTTGATCGACAATGCAATAATGCATTCCATCTACCAGCATACCAACCTTAGACACTCTTCCATCTGAGCGATAAAATAATACTTACACTTTTCACCAGCTGCTTCCTTCAAGAAACTCAACAATAATATTCCTATATCATCAGATTTCAACTTTCTGACTCCTCTTAAGTCACACCAGCAATTATCCAACACGTTACATTCCGCTTTTTCCGCACTACCTCGATTACTCGTCGCAATTATCTATACCAAATAGATTTACGAGTTTTACCCGATTCCGACTCTCTTTACTTATTCGTTCAAGAATCATTCTTCATCATTCATGATACCAATTTACCACTCAGTAATACTTACTCGCACTCAACAACAAATTCCTGAGTTAATACATCTATTAAAACATCTTAACCATTAGAACAAGTACACACCCAAGTAATTATAGTCACACTCGTCGGCCTCATTATACCATTGTTTACAAAATAGCTCAAACTGAGTTTAGCTCTTTTCTAAGAATTAAATCAATTTCTCCCTTCATAGAGTATAATTCCTCATTATATCTGGAATCTACAATAACATCTTACAACAGTACGAAATCATTATAGCATCAACTCTTCTTTTTTTTTCGCTGAATACATACTCGTTAACTACGTACAACCGTAATAACATATTCATCATCTCGACAATTACTCCAAAGAGTTACAATTCTTCGACACGACATCCTTACCTCTACTGGATTCTAAATCCAACATATAGATCAACACATATTCTCTATGTAGGCTTCCGACATATTAATTCCTCACTTGCCACAAGTAGTACTCATAACACTACTCTACATCACACTTTCGCTGCGCAACTCTGATTACCCGTCTTAAGTTATTTGTCCATCATGTTGCACTCTTTCACATTCACCTCTTCATAAGTTCATACAACACAGTGAGTATTTATTCCCACGGCTTAGTATTCATCACATCTTAAACCATTAAGGTAACAAAACAAGCTTATCTCTTCTATATGATTCCATCTACTACCAACAAGAGATTTAGGGTGATCAAGTCCTAAATTTGTCAATAGATAGTTGACAATCATATTTAAGCATAAACCGTCGTTACTAAATAATAGTGTCCCATTCCGAGTTTGCTCCTAAACTCATTAACATCGTCATAGTTCAATAATTCACTACGGTGTCCTTCTTCTAGAATATTCTTCCGAAGCTCAAAACATCAGGAACACAAATCCAATCACTCAACCTCATTACATCGTTCTCGTCGATTCTGAATTCACCGCCTTTACCTTGGTAATTCAAAGTCAACCTATCGATCAACTCAACATCATCTTTCTGACCTTCTCTAATCTCTTCAAGAATACCACTAGTCATCTTCTAGCATACCCAATCTAACACTATTAGGAGTTCCTTCACATACCAACTCAAGTCTCAAAATTGTCCAATTAAATCCAACTCATGCACCATTAGCACCGACATATTTAAAGACTTCCTACTCAACGCAGTAACACAACCTTCATAACTCGTGGTTTAACTCCGAATTCTATGACATCTTTCGTGCCCAAATATCATCCCACTCGACATCTCAACAAAGTCTTCCTCACATTCAACAGGTGTCAAAAATCCTCTAAAATTATTCTTTTATACTTATCGTTACTTTTCCATCACAAATACGATTCCAAAAGTTCTAAAGTTTAATCCATCTTTACTACTAATTCACTTCTCACTAAAATCCATCGGTACTCAAGTCATCTTTATCACCGAACGTCTCGTCAACTTATTCATTGACAACATATTCTACTCAATTCTGTTTCAAACAATCGCGGTAACAGGCATTCCTATTCAACAAGTTTCACGCTTCCATAATCGACTTCCGAATATCTCTCCTCATAGGACCACATCTACTGTATTTATAACTCTCCCATGAGGTAGAACATAATTTCTCCTCTTTGTAGGTTCAAACGACACATTAATCCGACACTCGGAACTCAAGATATGAATTTTCCAGTCATTGCCTGAAAAATGCAACACTGATATCATGCAACGACACTCTATACAATATATCCAAAACTCCTCAACTGGTAAATTCAATTCTTAAAATTACTCCTCAACAACCTTCTGATTATTCCTTCGATCCATTCAACACTGACACTGACATCCCGTGCAGTACCAATAAACAAGTCTAGTTATAAGAACAAGAGCACCCGCAACTTCACCTCTTTCCAACGTCATCCTGTGACGATTAATTATGTTACAGCTGCTGCAATTATTTTTATAACAAAGTTCATCTCGTTAGCTTTCTGAAGCTTCAAACGGGACTCAAATCGGATATCCAGAACTCTAGTTATGAATTTTCGAAGTTCTGCAGCTATTCAGCAATTTTCCTGCGTTTTGCTTACGAAAATCTCATTCCAAAACTCATTCTCTTCAACTCGATCACATTCCAAACAGCCCCTTATCATACCTCTTCACTTCCAAATATTCTTATAACTTGAGCAACACATACCATCGCCGAAGTACGATTTCTGAAACATTACGACCGCAATCCTCTTCGCAACTTGCAGCTTAACCTCTTCCGAGACGCAAGGCTACTCAACTGACATCTTCACAGCACACCAGCAGAGCTAGCACATCGCAACTTTCCAATTTCCTTCTTCTACAATAATTGTCAATTACCTCTAATCATCTTCCTTCAAGATGTTCCAACTCAATTACCAGTCAAATCTTAATTCTAAGTCACCTTCGATTCGGGAAACAACAAACTCCGACAACGCTTGCTCTGTTGCCAACAACAGCCTACTGAATCAATCTTCTTACAACTGAAACATATCCGAGAAGCGAAGCTTCTCCCCCACTTGTTTCAATCCAACACCTGCAACAAACAACCAAGTACCGACAGTGATTCACTCACATGTCGCGAACTAAGGAATAAAATGCCGACAATATACAACTGTCGCACAACTCAACTGACTCAACAATTGGCTGGACGGACCGACCTGCTCTGATACCACTATTGTAACACCCTTCTAAACCCCGCAGAATTTTATAAAATAATTTTCAGAGTAAAACATGAAAACAAGGGTGCCACAATTAAATTTAAAACAATTCATCATAAAATCATTGTCATGCTTTCACTAAGGGACATTTCATCACAATACACAAACATCTCATGTTAACACAGCGGAAAATTCATTATACGGATAAGCATAACATCATCTATGCATTATCCCATCGAATTAATACAATAACATCACGATAGAGTATCATCACAAACTCTATACTAGCGTTCCCCCAGTGTTACAATATCAGAGCATGACACCTGACGCTACACTAATACACTGAATTATGAGCTAATCCTCACCAAGTCGAAAGCAGCTATCCTCAATCTGAAAATGCCAACAGTAAGGGTGAGTCTCATCACAGTTAACAAATATTATAGCATCTCAAATAACAACACATCATAGTTATATTATTCACCCAATTTCATCATATTCAGATTATCAGGAACATCCATCGTTTATACAAACGTTAACAAAACACATCTTTCAAACAGACAATCATACTCAACATCGATTCAACAAACACACAACCAACACATCATCAATATTTATAACACTGGAATACTTCCAATCATGTTATAAAAGTATGCATATGTATGAACTGACACTATGCATGTGGTACCAAAATTCGTGAATCATATTCACAGGACTTCTCTCTACGATACTGCCCTTCAATCGCTCACACCCCACATGGGCACACGATTAACCTCATCCAATGGGAATAACCCATGACCGATCCATCATCATCAAGATACGGCCCTGCCAGCACAGATTCTACACAATGGGAATCATGCCCTTCACTGATCCAACACACCCTTATGGATACAGTATCATCAATGCACATGAATGAATGCAACATATACAACATACTTATACCATCGTCAAGTCTAATGAGTAACATCATCAAATACTCATTTCATCATCATCATTAACATCATCATCATCATCAAAGTATGTTTATATACATTAGCATCATTCAATACAATCAATCATCATCATTTAAAGAACATACATGTGTCCACATCAATCATCATCATCAATAAGAAGAACACACATGTACCCACATCATTCCAAAACAAATCAATCAACATACAATTCTCTACAAATCATCACATCGTAATGTTTTCAAAACAACATCTTTTATTGTCACATCTCATCATATATGTCAACAATACATCATCCAATCAAACAAATCGTCACCTGATTAATATTTCAACATAGCATGTATTTGACACATCTCATCACATATATGTACAATACATCATTCATCAAGAAATAAAATCATATTTAAAAATGATTGGATTCACACCTCATTTCATCATTTAAACACGTAGGCTATCTCATAAGATTCATCGTGCTCGAAACGACACTAAAAACGGACCTACGGTTCGAAAGTTACACATCATTTAACTTTTCAAGAAAACAACTATCGCTACAGCACGCGGCGCAACCAAGGCTCGCGGCGCGACTTGAACCACACAAACGCGTTCGCGGCGCCAACTCATGGACGCGGCGCGATGCGAGAAAACAAGTACGCCTTCGCGGCGCCAACACAGGTACGCGGCGCGACCTGTGCGTATCACAAATTCCTGGCATTCTGCCCACCTGTTCGCGGCGCCACCCCTGTGCACGTGGCGCGAACCGGCGATTTCAGAAACCCCAACCTGCAGAAAACAGCATTCAACACATCCCACACTCGCCCAAATCATATCAATACGAACCTAGGGAAAATAGAATGCACAAACAACACGAAAAATACCTTATAACACATCAATTGCACATCAATTGAGATCATAACAACATAGATAACACGGATTCAATTATAGAATCAACATCACACAATTGGGATAAATCCCTAAATCTATCATATAATCCAATTGACTCAACAACATCCCTAATCAATATTATTATCTAAGAACACGATAATAGATGATAACCGGAGAGTCCCCCCTTACCTTAGCCAAAAGTGCTTAATCTTTGGTCTCTCCCTCTTCAGCTCTCCTTCGGTTCTTCGTGTTCCCCAAAGCCTCTATTCTGCTTTTCACGTTCCTCTTCTTTTTCCCAAATTCTAAAATGTTTTATGAAAATGACATTTTAATTAGTAAAGGGCTTTACTAACCCAGCACCCCCTCTTTACTAACACCACACTTGGCCCAATAGCCTATCTCGTAATTCTTCCCAAATAATTCCACAATATACCGAATAATTCCAAATAATAATTTAATTTCCAATTAAATTAAAATTAGAAAATATGGGGTGTTACAGCACGGGCCCTACCCCGCTGCTGCCTACGTATCCTTTTCAAGAATCAGAGTTACCGTAGCTCGGCTCAAGATTTTCTGTTTGTTTTTGTGTTTTTTAGTTGGGCGGAGGTAACGTTCGCGCTCTTGCATAAGGGGACAGCTTACGATGCGATCGAGCGGAAATAACAATGCCCTTAAGAAAGAGAGAAGAGAAAGAATTTGAGTGTTTCGAGGAGATCCCTTAAGCAAGAGAAGCTCGGGTTACTCTTTGGTTGGTATTTTTTAGATTGGGAACTTCTTCTCGAGTGATTCCCTTAAGCAAGGGAGACTCAAGATTCCGTTCCCTATTTATTGCTTTTCAACCTTTATTAATGTTTTTTTTAAGTGTTTTCTTGGTATTTTTTAAAGGGATTTTATTTTGAATATTTATTACGTGTTTTAGAATTCGAAATAAAAAGAAATGAAATGGGGAGAGACTAGCCTAATTTCTAAACCTAGTGTTATTGTTATGTACAAGGGAAATTCTAAGTCTAATGTTAACATGGTGACTAAATTCTAAAAGAAGCATGCAAACGATATCAACAAAATGGGCCAAAAATATGGCCAAAATCAATGTAAACACAAACATATAAAATTTAGCACAAAAGCATATAAGACACAAATCAAAATTAAGTGCAAAAAATAACCTAAAAAATACTACTATTTTTATGAGCCTTTTTTATGAGAAAATTCTAAGACTAAAATTAATCCTAAAATCACCTAAAGAAAATCATGATTTTTATTGTTTTATCAAAAGAAATTTAATAACCAAAAGACTATGTCAATACCTAAATTCTATGTGATCAGGGGGGTGTAAATTGAAGCAAGGAGTATGCTAAGTAATTCAGGCGCAGGGGGCTAATGTTGGCCCATCAGAGTTTTTTGTTATTCAGCACATCAAAAAAGTAACATGGGCCAAGGGGCGCAGTAAATCGGTGTAGGCCCAAGGAGTTTCAGTCCAGTTTCCATTCACATTTTTTTATCAGATTTTCGTTCTTCCATTTTAATAATTGACTTAAAAATAAAATAAAAAATAAAACAAAAAGAGTTGAAACGGTGGCGTTTAGGTCTTGAGTTATGACCATTGAGCTTCAGTTCAACCTCGCTTCCTCACTCTCGTTCTATCCCTTCCCTCTCCCTATGCGATTTCCGGCGAACCTCTACGCCGTAGACCACCGCCTCTACCCTTCTAATCACCGAAACCTACACTACACCATTTTTGACTTTAGGCAACGGAATAATAGACCGCGGCTTAAAAACCGTAGCCAGAAAGGCAATAGACCGCGGTTTTTTACATGTTGACAAGTTTTTAGATTTTTGAAAAAAACCGTAGCCTATTCACTTTCAGCTACAGTTTAGAAAACGTGGGCGTAAGTTAAACGTCGCCTATTCTACATAGACTGTAGTTTTTTAGTTGTTGATATTTCTAACCACATGCTATAACCGTGGCCTATTCTTTTTCAACTACTAAACGTCGTCTATGCCTAACGACTTGTCAACTAAAACTATATTTTACACTTTTTTTTATTATTTTATTAATTAGCATATATTTGTTGTCCTTCTCCTTTTTATTTTATTAATTTAATAACTAATAAATGTTTGAATTTGTTTTTATTGATTTAAAAAAGAAATATATTATTAAATAAATTTTTAATTTATAATATTTTATAAAATTATTAGAAAAATAAAATAAAATATTTTTCTACAAATAAATATAAATATTAGAATAAAAAATTAGAAAAAATATATTATGTAATATATACAAACTATATTTTGTGTTATAGATAAAAGAACATAAATAAATAAACTTATATTTTTTTAGTGTCCCAAATATTTTTATTTAACATTTATTATATTTAATATTTATATGCTATTTAATTATAACGTAAAATAGTAAACTATACTTTTTAAATAAAAACTGGAAAGCAAATTACATATCTATCATATAAGAAAATTAGGTGTTGTTAAAAATCCTTAATTACCCTTCTTATTTCTTAATCACCCACGTGGCAGGTTTACCATTTAGCATTTCATCTAATTGTTTTAAAACTAATAATTTCAATTATTTCCAAATAATAATAAATTGTAATTATTTAAAAACTTAATTAATATAAAATTGGTCTGCTCCTCTTTCAACGCATTCCTCATTCAACCTAAGATTTAAAACAGTTTGTCTTCCATCCAAAAAAAAAAACTGTCTCTCACCCATGACCACCATGATCTTAACTGCTTATCAGTTCCCAGATTCATCCCATCCATGTTCTAACATACATATTAAAAGATATTACAACTTCCAATACTTAGACGCTATAAATACACCCAAGAAATCTTTCGTCTCAAGTATTGTTGGTTCCGGCTACGCGATGGAGTTGGCTTTGACGGCGAGAAGGTTCTCTGATTTGTAGGCAAAACAGTTGGGCCTGTTTTCGAGTTTTTCATTTTGCAACATATGAAGGTGTTAAGGAACTTGCTTGGGGTTTGTTTCTTTTTCTTACTCTCGGTTTTTAATTCACGTGTGTTAGATAATTCAATATTTCCTTTGCATGTTTCAATTTTCAAGTGGTTTGATGAATTTTCTGTACAAATTATTTGAATCAATTCCAGGCACATGATGAAGGGAATCTTACATGGCTGGTAACTGCTCATTCTTAACTTTACTTTATATCAATGGATGAAAACATATTTCTGGTTGTAACTTCTGTGTTGATATGTTGATGATTTGATTTGATCATTTTCCCTTTCTGAATCACATCTTGTCGATTAATTATAGCTAAGATCAGTAAGGTGATTCAATAGATATGTAATGTTTATGTGTGTATTTGTATATGTATTCCAAGTGTTTGACAATATGTTCGACCCATGAGAATTTCTAGGAGTTGGGTGTGTTTGATAACCGATGGCTTCATTGAGTTTGGATAGCCATATCGTTTTAATAATAGTTGTTGACTTTTTTGGTTGAAATGATGAAAGAGTTGTTGGAACGATGGGAAAAGACACAAAGGCGAGAGGGAAGGGTAAGGGAAAGCAGGCTGCAAGTGGAAGTGATGAGAATGCTTCTAAGGGAAAAGGAGAATGTGGGAAAGCTGCAGATGGGCTTGGTACTTGTACCTATGTCAAAGGTAGAAAAGTTTCCCTATTTTCAAGCACCATTGTGACCATATATGATCAGTTTCTTTCTTTGTAATTGACTTGAAATGATATTTATTTTTGGATTTTTCCTTAACACATCAAGGCATGTCTTATGTGAGAAACAAGGTAAGATTAATGAAGCCTACAAGAAGTTGCAGGATGGTTGGCTTAGCAACGGAGATAAGGTTCCTCCGAAAGAATTTGCAAAGGTATATACACAACCCTTACGGTAGGAAAAAATGTATGTCAGTCTGTTGGATGGAATGATAAATAAGAATCAAATTTAATCTTGTGATAGAAATATTTTTGTCTATTCAATTGTTTATGATTGATAATAATTTACCGACCTCACGGGTAGCCCAAGAATATTCTTGAATCAATACAATTATTAGGATCTAGATGTTACAATTGTAGATTATAGCACATGAGTTAATTTTAGAGTTGTTCCCAGAAACACCTTATGGATTAGTAGTTTGCACATCATCCATTTCAGTATTTTAGTAATTGAAACCGATTGAGCTCTTCGCCCGTGTGTCTTGGTGTCAGAAAAATTTGGTAGGTCTACAAACATGGAAAGGTGTGTTTGAGTTTATCGTACATGTTGCATTATAATGGTTTTGAATATGTAAGTAGTACTGTGGTGAAAACCTGCTGCTCTAGGCTAATGAAGTCACAAACTATGGGTGATGCCACTAGCTTTGAATTCATGAGAAGTAGAAGCGAGTTTGAGATCAACCATGAACATCCTATTATCAAGAACTCTAAATGTATGAATCTATTTTTCTCATATGTCCTAAGTCTAATGTTATAATTAACTGCAAACTAAAATAATAGTGATGTAATTAAATCGATAAATTTCAGGCTGCTTGTAAATCTTTTCCTGATGATCAAGAGGCCCCCAAAGCTATTAATCTTTTGTATGATTCAACTTTGGTTTGGAGTGGATTAAGGGTAATCTCTTTGTTAATATCAGATTTAAGTTCCATTGTAAAATGGATCATATTAAGCACTGACTCAGACAGATATGACATTCACACCGAAATGTAATTATTCTTATAAACTACATTGTCAGCGTACATTGAATCATGGTTATGTTAAGATAAGTTGCACCTCACATGTGATGCTAAATATTCTATCAGAGAAAAAAGTGGTGCAAAATTGGAAAATATGCTATTAGTTTTTAGCAGTTTTTCAAATCAATAGGCGCCTAATAAATATTGTATATAATGACACTCAATATGGTTTGTTGGTGTGCAGCCTGATAATCCAGCACAACTTGGAGGGAAGATATACGAGATGATGGATAAATGGTCATCTTGAACTTAGTTTGAGTCAAGTAAATGGTCATGTTGAACTTAGTTTGGTCTATAAACAGTAGAAGCTGAAGTGGTCGAGCCAACTGAAGCTGGCATTCAAGATTTCACTTCTTTCTCTTTCTTCAAAGTTATATATTTGAACAACAATATTGTTTGTGTTTTATAGATATGTTTAGTAACTTTCAATGTAATGCCAATCTCGTGTAATTCACAAGGTATTGGCTTGCTTGACATTAGTTAAGCTTATTCATTGTCGCTATTATTTTAAATCTATGCAGTTCTTTTATTTTAATGAAAGGTATAATTTATAATTTGATGACTGAGTTTGGTAGCATTATGTGGGAAGATAATTATTGCCATGAAATGGAGCAATTCTCTTGATCCATCCATGCCACAAGACTGTCAAGACAGAAAAAACTCTTGAATTGTTATTTCAGCAGGGGCCTTTTTATAGCCAGCAATGATATAATAATATTTAACCAAATATAGTCATACATATTTTTTTTTTACAATTGTAATGTATATTCAAATATTATTTATTATGTCAGTCAATTGTTTTGCTATAAAATCTGTATTTCAATTGCATGTTTGGTTAATTTTCCTATTAAAGTATTTTTTTTTAGTCATATCTTGAAAATCTTGGTTGTAAGAGACAATTTGTTAATTAGACACTAGCCAATATAGTTGACAACGCATGTGAATTGAATCTTTAGTATATGTTTGGATTATCATTACGCTTGACAAAATCACGTCAAAAGCTCTCATTAATTATTATTTTCAAGTATTTGGCTAGAACTACTAATTTGCAAAGTATGGCTAGAACAGTTGCAAAGTTCTACTAATAAGTACACATCCAATTAAACTTTAGGATATTGTAGTGTCCTGTATTAAATAATAGAAATACAGTCCACAAATAATTTACTTATAAATAAATTGATTTTGTTCAAATTGCTATTGTAATTAAATTAATTTATTTAAAAAAGTGTGCCCGTACGAACGCATGGATAACACACCAGTACCGTGTGAGCGCAACTAATAACTATATAAAAATTTGTGCAAACGCACGAGTTATTATATTTTTTATACAACTAAAAAAAATAAAAATAAAACTAATGTATTAATCGAAACACGAAAAACTATATAAAAATTTGTGCAAACGCACGAGTTATTATATTTTTTATACAACTAAAAAAAATAAAAATAAAACTAATGTATTAATCGAAACACGAAAAACTATATAAAAATTTGTGCAAACGCACGAGTTATTATATTTTTTATACAACTAAAGAAAATAAAAATAAAACTAATGTATTAATCGAAACACAAAAAAAATGTGTTGTTTTTTAATTATTTATGTATCTAATATTTTTATTTGAAATTATTTTTAAGTTAAGATACAAATTTTTTTTAAGATAATATATGAAAAGTTAAAATACATATTATTGATATAAAAACAAGCTTTTTTTTCTTTTAAAAAAATGTCTTTGTTTTTAAAATTCTAAAATTTTTTTATATACGGAAGAAAATATTGAAACTAATTTATTATTTCTTTTAAAAATAATAAACTATTTTCGGTAGACAATCTTGTCTTTCTTTCATTTTATTTTTTTATTATTTTATTACATTTTGAAAACAAAAGTGTGTAATAATTAATTTTTTTGGTAAAACAATTTTTATTTTTATTTACATTTTTATTACATTTTAAAATTCTTATATTGTTGATTAATTTTTTTTATATAACGAAGAAAGTATTGAAGCCAAATTGTTATCTCTCTTAAAAATAATAAACTATTTTGGTTAGACAATTTTTTGTTTTTTCCATTTTATTTTTCTTATTATTTAATTACATTTTGAAAACAAAAGTGTGTGTACCACACCAGTATCCGTGCGAACGCACGTGTAACACACCAGTACCATGTGAATGCACAGGTAGTCAGGCCAAATTTCACGTGAACGGTAATCAAGCCAAAATCCGTGTGAACGCACGGGTAACACACCTGTACCGTGTAAACGCACGGGTAACCAAACCAAAATCCGTGTAAACGCATGAATTATTACATTTTTTTGTACAAATAAAGAAAATAAAAATAAATATACTTAAAATAATGTATGAATCTAAACACGAGAAAAATGTTTTATTTTTTAATTATTTATATATTTAATATTTTTATTTTAAAATTCTTTTTAATTTAAAATACAATAATTTTTAAGTCAATATATGCAAAATTATTGATGTAAAATAATTTTATTTTTCTTATTTATATTTTGAGAATAAAAGCGGGAGAATCACATCGGTACCCGTGCGAACGCATGGGTATCCCGCTAGTTTCCTATTTAAAAAGAAGTGTTGTTAGAATTTTGTCTATTCGATTTATGAATAAATGATAAATGAATAATTATTTAATAAATTTAGAAAAAAAGTAAAAAATATAAATGTAAATGGTTTCTTTGTCTCTCTCGCTTTCTCATTGAACCCTAGCCGTATTCGTCTTCCTCTTCCTCTTCCTCTTCCTCGAGCGCCTCCATCATTCCAGCCATTTTCTACTAAGTACCCACTTCATCTACTCCGCCCCTTTCGTGTACGACAACAATCTCATCACCATCCCTTTCATTTTCTGGATTCGATCCCCTTCCTGTTCTTGCCTCCATCATTGAGTGGGTGCCTCACAATCACAATAAACTCATATCTTCTCTCTGTCTTCAGCGGAACAAAAATCGATATCACTCAAGCTTGATTCACCATTGTTCAAGGTATTCTCCTTTCATTTTTCTTTTTAACTAACCCTTAAAATATCTTAATTTCGTTTTTATGACTCAACCTGTATCAATGAACTTGCAGTTCAACTTAGAGAGGAAGTAATTGCTCTGTCTTGCATTTTCTTGAGGTTTCTTGAATTTTCATGTAAGTAGTACTTATTTTATTTCCTAGATAAGAAATTGAAATCTTGTAGATGTGGTTATGTGTTTTGATTCTGAGGTTTGTGATTTTAAATTTCATTTGTCAATTATTTGGTTCACAAAATTTTCTTCAATTGAATTCAGATCCTCTTAACCCTTGTTAAGGTTTATTTTGTGCAAGGAGAATTTATTTTCTCTTAACTTTAAATAAGGTAGAAATGGTTGTTAAAATTAAGTGTTAATTCTTCATATTTTGAACACCTTAAACACCTAAGAATTGTTTAATTTTAAAATTTTCTTATTTCCTTTTAAGTAGTAAGTGTCTATTGTTGGATCTTAGTACTGCTCCTTGAAACCGTCTACTAATGACGGGCAGCAGAGCCATGTAAGAAAATTAAAAAGCATCTTTATATAGGTGAGGAATAGGTTCATTTCAAATGGCCATGTCTTGAATTTCCTTGCTCCCTGCACATAACTCAGTGGCTAAAATTGTATCATCTCAAATAGTAATTTTTGGTTGCAACCAAACTGTAGAGAGATTTGATCATATTTAATTAATGATTTTGGTTGAATTATCTCACATGGTAAATTTTGTAGAGAGATTTGATCATATTTAATTAATGATTTTGGTTGAATTATCTCACATGGTAAATTTTGAACTTTAATTCCAGCATTGAGGTGGTACATGGAGAAATTACTCATTCTATTATGTTGTCAATGTGACATTTGAATCAACTGTGAATGGTGCATCTACCAGTAACCATACAAACACTAGTGGCTTATCAATGATTTCCAAATATTACAACACACATAACTAATAATTAAATGGAAGCAAAAGATAATTTATAATTGTGTTATATATTTATTGAAATAAATTTGATAGTTTCCAATTTCAATATAATTGTTTTTGTAATTACATGTTATAAATAAAGACTTCAAATTACTGAAGGCATCTGTACTTAATTAGTTTAAAAAACCGGAGATGAACAAGACTCTCACTATCAGAACCAAGAACTTCATGACAAACAAGCTCCTCAAGAATTTTTTTTGGGTTATATTGTAGTAGTCTTGTAGCTTTCTAGTTGTCTTTTGTAAAACTTTTATATGTAGAAATTGAGTACTAACAGTGACTAATTGGTTTATCATTTTATAGGGTAAAAAGAATTAATGTTTTATTTACATACTAGAGATTCTATTACATTTATATTATTTTATGAGGTTGTTATAGGTTTGGGTAATTATTAATATTATCCCAATAACAATCAGTTTTCCTCATGTCTTTTATTCCAGTCCCAACGTATCGATAAGACAAATGACAGAACATTCAATGATATGTTCTTTGATAGAGGAGTTTACCAGAAGCAGTTTCCAAATTCCAATTGAACAGTCTTTGAGTCCATATTAGCTTTAAGGTTTAAACTCTAAAACTCCATAGAATCTCTAGTATGTAAATTGAATGTTGGCCCATCAGAGATTTTTGTTATTCAGCACATCAAAAAAGTAACATGGGCCAAGGGGGTGTATGCGCAGTAAATCGTTGTAGGCCCAAGGAGTTTCAGTCCAGTTTCCATTCACATTTTTTTATCAGATTTTCGTTCTTCCATTTTAATAATTGACTTAAAAATAAAATAAAAAATAAAACAAAAAGAGTTGAAACGGTGGCGTTTAGGTCTTGAGTTATGACCATTGAGCTTCAGTTCAACCTCGCTTCCTCACTCTCGTTCTATCCCTTCCCTCTCCCTATGCGATTTCCGGCGAACCTCTACGCCGTAGACCACCGCCTCTACCCTTCTAATCACCGAAACCTAGACACGAACCTACTTCAATTCTAAGCCTAAACGCGAATACGAACTCAAATTTCCGGTCAGGCACGGGATCAGAAGGTAAAAATTGGAAACCCTAGGTATCGGTACTCCCGGATTCAAGCGTGATTATACGAAATTGAAGCAAGCAAGATCCTATATCAATCATAGAAGCAAGGATACGAGTTTGAAGCGTATAAAAAGAACCTGTTCAGGCGGCCTGAGCTCCCGGTGCGGTGGCGGAGATTCCCGACCACCGCGAAATCCAGGTAAGGACTCTGTTCTTCTCTTTTTCGTTCACTTTCTACTCTTCTTCTATTTTGGTTTTTTCTGTGAATCTTGTGTTGTCGTTGAAAGCGGTCTTGAAGTGAAATTGAGAGGGTGTGAGGGGTCGGAGTTAGTTATTGACAGGCTCGGATTCGGTTAGGTTTGACTCAGTTTGTTGACTCAGCCCAACTCAGTGAGTGAAGTTAATTAAATTCAGTTATGAGGTTGTTATAGGTTTGGGTGATTCTGGTAGTTATGTGTTAGAAGGTAGTTACAGGTTTTTTGGTTAGGATTCTGTTTGGAAATTGTGAGGGTTAGGAGCTAAATGAAAGTCAAGTAAATCAGTTGTTTTCTTTTTGTTTTGACAGTTAGAAACAATTAGGAAAATGTTGGTTGTAGAATTCTGTTTTTGTGGTTGAGTATTAGTAACTGATTCTGTTATGTTAGTTATTTTTGTTTGATAACTGTTAGTTACATTGGGAAATGAAAGTTAGTTAGGTTTGTAACTGAAAGTATTTTCCTGAATTTCTTGTTAACTGCAAAACTGAATTATTAGTTAAGAACATGTATGATAAGCTGCCCTGGTTTGATGGTTGGACACTGATGTTGTTTGGTTTGCTTTTAACTATCTTCTATAGAAAAAATTAATTAAAAATTGAAACTGTACCCATACCATATGTAAATACGATGTTGGACACCTAAAATAGTGTCCACATAACATTTCTCTAATAGTATGATATGATTTCCTTGTTGTATTTAGTTCTGCTGTTTTTCTGTAAAAAAAAATTCGAGTACCGAAATTTTCAAATATATATAATATAATAACCTAACTGTGCTGAAATCTGAAAGCTGAGTCGGTATGTGTCTATATTTCTTGTTCTTCAGAGTTTGTCACAGAGAGAAGAGAATGAACAAAGGTGGACCAGGCGGCAGTGGGCCCACTACGGCAGCGGCTGCAGCTGCGGCTCAGAAGCAGAAGACATTGTTGCAGAGAGTGGAAGGTGATATTGCCAACATTGTTGACAATTTCAGCCAACTTGTCAATGTTGCCAGGGTATGTATATATCTTCACCCTGCTTTCAATTGTCTCCTACTAATAACTGTCTTTCAGTACTTTTTCTATTTTCATTTTTTGTAATTGCCATTTTTTACCGCATCTTCAAGTGGAAGAAAGTATGAACAGTGAGTTGCCACATGCATGTGGTTAGCTTATTGGTATATAATTCTTCCAAAATTTAATTAGTATGGAAAATGTTTTTGTTTGTGCACTTGAGTCCCATTTTGATACTGCATAGTTTTTGTTTATTTGATAAGTGATGATCCATGTACTGTGTGATTGCATCTTGCAATGGTATTGATGATATCCAAATATTCTGGAATTCCATTGATGTGTTGGCTTGGCTATTGGAATTGGGATTTTTTCTTAGGAAAAAGCTAACATGTGCCCTAAGGGCATAATAAGCTATTTGTAGAAATATTTTCTTGGAACACGTGCATTCAATGTGTTGAAACTTTAAATATGACTTTATTAAATTTAATTACATTTAACTTTTTCTAATTATAGTATCTTTAACATGTAGCATGATCCTTTTTCTTATATCTGAAACCCAATGATGGTCTTTGGAACAGGGCATATTTTGAGTCCCATTTAGAAGTAATGTTTTGCTATCTGCATGTATTTCTTGTAATTATACTAAATGTATGCAACTATGTATTAACAATACATTGTCCTTGAATATATATGGGATTAGTCTGAGCTTTCAATTGTATGTGTTGTGGACATGCTGAATAAAATCAGGGGAACGATTCAAGAATGAAAAAAGTGAGTGAGAGAGGACCAGTGTTGTTAAATATCGGTTATATCGCCGATATACCGGTTTTTCATATCGGAATTTGCCTATCCGATACGATATCCGATATTCCGTTTCAATTTCGCGACGCTCCGCATTTCGGCCGTTTTCTAGTATACCGGTATACCGGTTTTGAAGTTCATATCAGAATTTATATTTTTCTGATCATTTTTTAAATAAGTTATATTAAAAACTAATTGAAATATTGAATGTGAAGAGGTGGAAGGAAAAAGTAGGCTACGAAGAGGTGGAGAGGTGGCCAGTAATAATTAGTAAGTAGGCTGTGAAGTGTGAAGAGGTGCAGACTAATCAAGTGAAAATGTGAAGAGGTAAAGTAATAGTCCCTCCGTCTCAAAATTGCAAAGAGGACACCTATTGTGAGACGGAGGGAGTAATAAAGTGGAGAGTTGTATGGATATTAACATAATCTTGATAGTCTCGAAAATAGAAGTGAATGTGAAGAAGTATATTAATTGGTGTGATTATATATAGGACAAATAGGAGTCATAGTCCATCACCATAAATTTCTCTTCATTATTTTCTTTCTTCACATTCATTCTTCCTGGTCATTCATCTCGTCCAGGTAATTCTTATTTCTTTTCTGTATTCTTCTCAATTTTGTTTTTTGGTTTCATTTCTTCTAGTTTTCTCAAACTAGTTTCTTTTCATTCCATTCCATTGGGTTCTCTGTTTTCAAGTCCTTAAACCCTCTGTTTTTATACATTTGTTATAGTATGGAAAGTGGCGGTGAAGCATCAAAACTTTTTTAATAATTGTTTATGTTAGTAGCTTTTATGTGTGTTTCATATTTTTTTTTATATATAAATATTTATTTTAACCGCCTTTATTGTTTCCGCTATTTCCCCGTTACGATATCCGATATTTCTCATATCGGGTTTTTGGTGATCCGGTATTTTCCGCGATCCGATATTAACAACACTGGAGAGGACAATAAGGATGAGAGACTGATTTGTCTTGTAGAATCGATTATGCGGAAAAAAGCACATAAAATTCATTTGTTAACTGTTTTCTTATTCATTGAGAGCCTGATACAATAAGATACAGCCTGAGATAGCAAAAGACATCATGATGTAGTCACCTATGCAATAATCGATCTTAAAATAATTTGGGAGATGCCATCTGCGTTGAGGGTATGTTATGATTTAACATTTTCAGGCATTTGTTTACCACTGACCTTACACATGTATAATTGAAGGTTGGAATGGAGTTTAAGGATAAAGATAAACATGGTCTATTGAGAATGCCAATGTCAGGATTTATTATATGAGTTGTCTTTATGTTGGAAAAGTAAAATAATGTTGGTTTCATCAATATTGTCAAGTTTGTGATCAGTAAATGTCCCTGAGTGTATCAAGTTAAAAGAGTCAGACTTGTTTGTCATCACGTCTCTTATATTGTTTTCAGGAATTAAACAGATATTAACATGTTTGCCTCTAATTTATTGCTAATAGCATCTTGTTCTTAATTTTTGTTACTCCGAGGAAATGGTGTCTGTAGTCTTTTCAAATTGACAAGTTCTTTCTTTTTGTCAAACACGAGTAATTATTTGGATTTCTTGACATGCTAAAGTAGATGTGCATAAAGTTGAGCTGTTACTTGTTAACTTCTTAAACAAGTTTGTACTCTTGTAGGTAAATGATCCACCTGTTAGGAATTCACAAGAGGCTTTTATGATGGAAATGCGAGCTGCTAGGATGGTAAGACCACATCTCTATTAATTCTTAAGCTTCTCTGCAAGTATCACTCTTCTCTTTCCAATTATTGGTCGAGAGAGAAGGTGTATTCGAATCACTCTTCTCTTCTCTGTCGAACCAAACAGACCTCAAAAGTTATTGAAACATTTTCTCTTTGCTGAGTTTTTTTATCGGTGAATGACACAGGTCCAAGCTGCTGACTCTCTACTTAAATTGGTGTCAGAGCTGAAGCAGACTGCAATATTTTCAGGATTTGCTTCTCTTAATGACCATGTAGAACAAAGAAAGGTTGAGTTTAACCAACTGGCAGAAAAAACAGACCACACACTGTCTAGGATTGGAGAGGAAGCTGCAGCTAGCCTTAAAGAACTCGAATCCCATTATTCTTCTTCTGCGCAAAAGACTATTCAAGATATACAACAACCATAATTGAGACTCTATCAATGCTGCATGCACATGTCATTAAATCTAAGATATCATTAGCATAGAAAGTAGATTGTATTTTTTGCTCTTTCTTTTGGAAAGTGAGTCTTGACACAATGGTTAGAGCTGTCTGTGTGACGAGGAGGTTGTAGGATCAAGTTGTGGAATCAGATTTTTGCAAATATAAGACAAGGCTGCCTTACAACATATTTTCAATGGGATTTGCAATAGAGTTAAAATTTATATATTTTCCTTGTTTGTAGTTGATTATTAGGAAATGTTATTTCGTCATATCGAAAACGGAAAGCAACGTAGCCTCACACATTCTAAATACACGAATATTGATCGTAGTTATGCACTCACATTTGTGAATTTGTGAATATGTTTGCTTTAAGATTAAAATAAACTAATAAAATATACATTTGTCAATATGTTTGTGAATTTGATACGACTATAGTGACACACTCTTCTTACATAGCTGAGTTTGGATTGACGGTGGACATTATTTCTTCTTACATAGCTGAGTTTGGATTTCTTCTTACATAGCTGAGTTTGGATTGACGGTGGACATTATTGATTTTAGCAAAATTTAAACCATTTTGTAGATGCGTTTGTGTTAAATTATTCTACTATAATTGTGGAACATGAACCACAACCTTATCTCATCATGTTAGTCTTAATCAAGACCAACAAATTGGCACTACCTTCCATCACATTGAATTGATTTTCAGGTAGTGTGGTCCATAATAGGTATACCAATATGTCTCATCTTTAGTTTTTGATTCACCAAACTAAACTCTTTATGATTTAGGACTTGTGATTGAGACTGACTACTGTTTCATACCTTAATAACTACATTAACAAGCAATACTGCTGGATTAAGAGTTTTTATTACATAAATTATTTATGGAAAATCATAAATTATTATTTGATAATATGTGATTGAAATATGTTAAGATTAATATCTTGCTAATTATATCTATCAAATGATGATAATCCTGACATAACTAAATAATGTATTTAATAATTTTAGACTTGAATATATAATTTATATATATAGTATAAATTTTTAATTTGAAGCTGAGATTTGTAATATAAATATCTAATAAAAAGTTGTGCAATGATGTAACAATAATCAAATATTCGGGGAACATAGTTGTATCAACATTCTTAGAAAAATTTCAATACATCTCATGAAAATTTTCATAAAATTGAAATTTATAATTCATCCCATGGACAAAAAAACAATAATTTTTTGTTTTGTTTTATTAGAGAACATATAATTTCAATTTATGCAACATAAGAAACATAAATAAAATTCATAAATATAAATGACATTAAAAAATTACAAACAATTTTGATAGATCAAACATGAACATATGAAAGGTCACTCTAATACCATTTGTTAGAAATAATCTAATACTAATTAAGATACAGATAAAAAGTATAAATCATACATTAGTGCAGAAGTTAAATAAATAAATGAGTATTCATATAAAATTTGTTAAAAATAATCGAATAATTAATTACATAAAACATATTCAATACATAGTTAAAAATTATAATCATACATTAATGCAGAAGTATAAATAAATAAATGAGTATTATTCTAAGGTAGAATCTATGTCAAATTGGTCTATAAAATATTATAGGAATACATGAATCACATGGAAAAAAAAAAAAACTGAATATTATAGGAATACATGAATTACATGAAAAAAAAGACGGATGACGGGGGTTTTTGAATCTTCTTCAACCTAAACTTTTTAAACCTTATATAGTCACGATTTTTATTATTGGAGATCATACAATAACAACAACCAAGCCTTATTAGTAAGTGAGATCAATTATATAAATCCCCTTTCATCATAATATTATATCTAAGATCATATTTTTATCCAAATTATTAATCTCTAGATCTTTTTTGATAACTTCTTTTATAGTTTTTATAGGTCTTTCTTTACCTCTAGTTGTTTGACTCTTCTCTATCTTACTACAAAATCTACAACACTTCTCTACATGTCTAAACCACCTAAGTCTATTTTCCACCATTTTTTCTACTACAGATGATACCCAAATACTCTTTATTATTCTTATTTATAATATTATCATGTCAAGTCTTACCACACATCCAACACAACATCCCCATCTCTATTACACTTACTTTATTTTTTGTTGATTCTTAGCTGCCTAACATTCTATCTCGTTCAACATAGCAGGTTTTACCACAATCGATAAAAAACTCCCTTCGACTTGAACGATACCTTTGTGTCATAGAAAATCTCTGAAACCCTCCTCCATTTTAGTCATCTCGTTTGAACTCGATGGTTTACATCCACTTTTAATTTTTGATCGTTTTTGTACTACAGACCTAAGATATTTAAACCGCATGACTTGTGGGATGATGTGTTCTCTAAATTTTATTTCTAGATTGGAAACACTTCTCCTTTTGCTGAATTTAAATTTCATATACTTCGTCTCCAAGTCTCTAACCTCTCATTCAAATTCTCCTCCGACTCTTCAAGTAGGACTATATCATCTGCAAAATGCATGCATTTCAGGGCTATCTCTTGATGTGTTTCGTGGGTACATCTAAAATTAAAGTAAAAGGTACGGGTTTAGGGTTGAACCTTGATGCAAATCTAATGTAATGGAAAAATCATTCATCTTTCCACATTGTATTAGCACACTAGTCGATAACCTTTCATACATATCTTATGTACCTCGAATATATGCAATCCCAACCCCTTTCTTCTCTAGGATTTTCCATAAAACATCCTTAGACTCTCTATCATACGTCTTCTCCAAGTCAATAAAATTAAGTACAAGTCTCGTTGGTCCATCCAATACTACTCCATCACACGTCATAATAGATAAATTACTTCCATGGTCGGCCTCCCAAACTTAAAATCAAATGGATTCTCTGCAACTTCAGTCTTTTTTTTAGTCTCCGTTCAATCACTTTTTCCATAACTTCATTGTATGACTCATAAGTTTAACCCCCTATAATCTGTACAATTTCGTATTTCCTCTTTATTCTTATAGATTGAAACTAAAGTGGTTCTTCTCCATTCATCTGACATTTGCTTTGACCTTATAATTTCGTTAACAAATTTAGTGAGACACTCAATATCTCTATCTCTAAAAACTTTTTACAATTCAATAGACTTCAATAGATATGTTATCTAGTGCATAACTATTGTTTAAACGTTTTTTTACTTGATATCAAAACTTATTTATATTGTGGTTGGTAATAAGTTCTCATTAATCAATTAATGAAGAGAAAAAAATTTAAAAAAAAAAAAACTCTTTCATGGTAGCTAAGCTAAGGTGGTGAGAATATAATATGATATTGTCAATTTTAGTACACACAACAAGAGAATATGACGCCTATCCATTCTTTTTTCAAACCTCTAACCATTTCCTCTATTTTCTCTCTCAAAATCCATCATGCACTTAATAAAAACACATTAATTTTCACACTAGTTTTTTATTTACCATTTTCTATATATAAACATTACTTTTCCTAATTCTAGTTATGTTACTATCTTCTACCTCTTTTTCCACAATTTCCTCTCCCACAAGATATGAATGAATCTCAAATGTTTTTTTGGTTGTGTTCCAATTAACAACAGCTCATTTTCAATATCCACATGTCATTTCATTCCTTAACCAAACATCTTTTCTTCCTCTTTTTCTTCTTCAAAACAAATCAATTAGTTATTACATTCATTTGACCATGAACCTCAAACATTATTCTTATTAGCTCTTACATAGCGTAAGAATTTCAAGGATTGATGCCATTTCTAACTTTAAGGTTTGTTTATTATCATTATCACATACATGTTACCATGTTTTATTTTTGTCTCTATATGTTTATTATAGTTTGTTAAGATATCAACATAATTAGTATTTCTTTCTCTATAGTGATGTCAAAATTTAGATTTTTAATAATTATTCCATAACATGGATACCATGAATTTGTTTGAATCATATTAAAATCATCATTCTCATGTTTTGCCACAACCATAGATGTTTCATCTCTCCATAACCATTTTTCATCCAGAAATTCTCTTAAAGGGTGTCATTGTGGTGCAAACTCATAGTGTCAAAGCCTCTCAAGATGCCTGATTTTCCTAAGGTAAGAGTCTTATCATCTTTTAATCCATGGTTTCCTACTTAAAATATATGATTATGGTTTTAAATTGTGGTTGCGCTTGGGTTTGCAGTATTGCTCCAAACTTTTATAGTACAGAAAAATGTGACCGGTCGATATTGCATAACAAAATTTAATCAAAAATTCGGTTTTATGCATAAATGCAGATGGATCACAATATATCCGAAGAACGTTTTGACAAACGTATGAATACTCGTAGTTGTCCGAATTCAGGAAACACTTCACCAACTCGTAACAAAAAGTTGAATCAAGAGAAAAAAGATGCATACACAAATGAATATTCTGCAAACGAAGCTACTAGGCCTATGGACCAAGGTTCTAAAACTGATGCGAAATTTGCAAACAAAACAAAACCGCAGAAAGAAAAAAAAGATGCATACACAAATGAATATTCTGCAAATGAAGCTACTAGACCTATGGACCAAGGTTCTAAGACTGATGTGAAATTCGCAAACAAAACGAAACCGCAGAAACTAAGTCCTCCGAACCAAAACATTTCTGATGCTTTTTCAAGACAAAGTCCAAAGGGGTCGAGGATGCCTTCGAACTCTGAGCCTGCAACTTCATTAGTAACAGGAGTTTCAAAGGGTATGTCTAATCATACAAAGAATAATAGTCAAGGTGGCATGCCCGGAAGTGGAACTAGCTCACGAAGCGACAGTTTGGAGAGCACGAGTTCAAACATTAGGCCACATACTGGTGGTGATGTGAGATGGGATGCAGTTAACATGGTTTTGAAAAGTGGTCCTTTGAATCTTAGCCATTTTCGGCTTCTTAAGCGTATCGGTTACGGTGACATTGGAAGTGTTTATCTTGTGGAACTTAAAGGGACTGATGCTCATTTTGCTATGAAAGTAATGGACAAGGCTGCTCTTATAAGTAGAAACAAGCTTCTTAGATCACAAACTGAAAGGGAGATTCTTGGACTTCTTGATCACCCTTTTTTGCCTACTTTGTATTCTTACTTTGAAACTGATAAGTTTTATTGTCTCGTTATGGAGTACTGTAGTGGTGGCGATCTTCATTCGCTTCGACAGAAACAGCCTAATAAGTGTTTCTCCGAAGAAGCTGCAAGGTTAGTTGAATCTGTTTGATGCGTTTTTATAGTTTATGTAGCACTGACACTTCAGATTAATGGCGTGTCCGGTGTCTAATACTGATACGTGACTAACACGAAACCAATATGGTTGGTTATATTGAATTCGTTTTGCGAATTCAGTTTGTTGATCAAGAATCTTATGTTGAAATCTCTTGTGATAGGTTCTATGCTTCAGAAGTTTTGTTAGCTCTCGAGTATCTGCACATGCTCGGCATTGTATACCGAGACTTAAAGCCGGAGAATCTATTAGTCAGAGACGAAGGTCACATCATGCTCTCTGATTTCGACTTATCGCTCCGCTGCTCCGTCAGTCCGACGCTAGTCAAGTCATCCTCCACTCACGCAGCAAACGGAAGCGGAAGCGATTCCGGAGGCATATTCAACGACGACCAAGCAGTGCAAGGCGCTGCTCAGACATCATCGAGCTTCTTCCCGCGAATCTTGCCCAAGAAAAATCGTAAGGCAAAATCCGACTTCGGCCTATTAGCCAACGGGAACCGCCTTCCCGAGCTAATGGCCGAACCAACCAACGTTAGATCAATGTCATTCGTAGGAACACACGAGTATCTCGCGCCGGAAATCATCAAAGGCGAAGGACACGGCAGTGCAGTAGACTGGTGGACATTCGGAATCTTCTTGTACGAGTTACTGCACGGCGCAACGCCTTTCAAAGGCTCGGGATACAAAGCGACGCTTTTCAACGTTGTTGGCCAGCCGTTACGGTTTCCGGATAATCCTCAAACAAGTCAAGTGGCTAAGGATCTTATCAGAGGATTGCTGATCAAGGAACCTCAGAAGAGAATTGCATATAAAAGAGGAGCAACAGAGATAAAACAGCATCCATTTTTTGAAGGAGTGAATTGGGCACTAGTTAGAAGTGCAATGCCACCACATATACCAGATGTTATAGACTTTTCAAAGTATGCTAGAAAGGAAACAGGACCACCACCAGTTGATAAGAAGTTGCCAGATGTTACTGGTGATAAAAAAAGTAAAAATTCAACTGATAATTCTTATGTAGATTTTGAGTATTTTTAGCAGAAGAAAAATTAAACATGTTTAGATAAAAATATAAACATATATTAATACTTGTTTTAAGAAAATTCACTGTACAAAGTGTTACCTCCTCTTTTGCAGAACTAATCATTGTAAACAGATACATGTATATTCATTCAAAATTTTATTTTTTTCATACTTCTAAGTATCTTTTGTGTTTCTTTAATATTATTGTTCTAAGGAGTCTCAGAGGGGCACTGTCTTTTTTTGAATTTGTTATATTTTTCTTTTGACATGCAAAATGAAAATTACTTGAGGAAATTGGACTATTAGACCAAGATGAAAAAGTTAGTGAAGATTCTGCTGTAAAAAATCATAATCACAATCTGATATAATCAAATTCAAGATGCAAAATGCTCATGCTACTGAAATAACTTGAGATTGCAGAACCCTCACTAAACAGGACTCTTCAAAACTCATCTCTCAAACACAGCCTAAGAATATTAATACCAAACCTATCTCTTTATATTATTTTGGCATTTTATTTTTATATTTGTGGTATGGACGAACTGCACCCTGAAAGGAATAGTTCAAAAAGACACAAACCAAGTCAATTACATCAATATTGTGTGAATGTCCAACAAAGGGCTACAAGTTGTCCAAAACGAGACAGACCCTTGCAGCATCCAAGTTGGTCCAAACCACCCAAAAAGCGTAGCAAAAGGGCGAAGAAAAGGATGAAGGTGCATACCTATATGCTAGCAGAATTGTGAGCTTTGAGTTTGGAGAAAATGCATCGCTTGCTCTAAGAAGAAAGTGTGTGATAACTTGTTTTGAAAATAGTACAAAATTCTCTTTAATATAATCAGAAGTTAGGTGTCTCGTTAAGCCAACTTAGTTGATAGTTGTGCAAGAATATCATATGTAGGGTGCGGGTTCAAATCCGCAACATCTCACTTATTCACTTTTAAAATGGTGAATTTCACCCACTAGGCTACTTGACCAAAAAAATCATAAGCTAGGTCAGGTAGGCAATAATGACCTCTCACTAGGCACGTCAACGGTTGCTACGTGTAAGGTCCTAAGTCGGTTTGTCTTTCTCAAAACAACCCCATCAGTATAAGCATTTAATGCTACATGTTCCATTTGTCAGTGACACTTAAGGAACTCACCCCAAGCTTACTTGAGAGACTCACCCCCAAACTTTGTTTGAGGGACTCACCGCAATCTCATTTGGATGAATAAACTCAACTATCTAGCCGAAGAGTTTTCCTAAGGCCCATGATAGAAGTTGGAGCTACAAGCGCTCGGATTAATCACTTTGCCCTTTACAAGACCTCGTGCTTAAGGGGTTATGGACTCGAATAATTTTGCTAGAACCTATTAGAAATAGCTCAAAAGTATCCAAGCCAAGTCATAATCAATATTGCTCAAACGCTCAACAAAGGGCCACAAATTGCTCTAAACCAGACAGACCCTTAGGGCGCCCAAAATTGGTCCAGGGCGCCCAAAATGCGTAGCAGGTTGGCGTAATGGGTTGGGCTAGCCCCCCAAACCGAACCATGTTTTCCTTTTGATTCAACTCATGGGGTATTGTGGCATACTTGGAATCAATCAAGCAAAGAGGAAAAACGTCCTCCTCCACGATTGAAGGAATAATCCATTCTTTCTGCTCGCATGTCTTTGAGCGTGCTCGCATGTCTTTGAGCGAAAGAATGAGACATCGCTTATTTTGGCCTCTGATTCAAGTCTAAGGGGGGTCTCACATATATATATATATATATACCCTATTTACCGAAGGAGAAAGGGATCACAAAATTTCCTCTAAACACATACCGGAGCTCTCCATTATTATTCTTACATGGACTAGCTCTCTGGACACCATAAACCTTAAATCTTAGTTAGCTTTATACAATCAGGGTTTGTCTCTCATTATGCTTTTTAGCAAGTATATGGTATTTTGGACCGTCTCACAAAATTGTTTTTAGCGTATGGAAGTTGAGCCTAAGTCATCCCTACAAAACCGACTTATAAGATAAAGATTGTCATCGCTTATAAACACATGTTCAGATCATATATTATTGAATCTGAGACTCTTAACATACTCCATCACATTCAAGACTAGACATTTGAAGCAGTCTTCCTATAGATAGCCCACCAAATCTTAGACCTTACCATATTAAAATTAAAGTTTGATCTAATTCATCCTTACAACTGATTTGTAAGATGAAAATTGCTCTCATTTATAAACACATATCTTTACACAATGTGGGCCTAAATAAACCCCTTCAAACTGAATACAAAGGTGTTGGAGACAACAATGAAAGTAAGTTAAATGCCACAATTTAATCAACTAGAGGCTGACCGCTATGCAAAATTCCAACAAATATCTACTACTGCAACATAGCAATATATCACTAACTTCCATATTCTAAAGAAAATAACAAAAATTCATATAAAGCATCTTTAACATTTTCACAAAAAATATTTAAATATCTATAACAAAAGAACATAAGATAGAGAATATATAGCTCCTCAATTTGGGGATGTTATTACATTGAATCCCTGTTTAGGGCGTGGAAAATCCAAAATCAGTTCAAGTTCTACCATGCTAATAAACTCTCTGTGAATATACCAAGCTTTTCTATCTGTAGTATGGAAAATCCAGTTCTAGGAAGTCCTTATTTTAAGTTAAATGGGGAGAGTGTAGTCCCTTCTGGCTTGATTCTGCCTGTTATTTCTGTCCCCTATATGCATTATCCTTAGTATTCTCTCCACCCAACTTCTACCATTTTTTTTTATTCAAACAAACATTCCAAATTCAAAATTCAGCATAAGAAGTGCTTAAACCCAAGAGAAACTAGTTAACTCTACAGCTTTGATTTTGTAGTTAATCTTGTCCTCAGATCCTCCGCTACAGCATCGATGAACTCTTCAGTATTCAAATAATGCGACCTAGAAACCCTACAACAAAATCAAGAGCAAGTAGTTTTGATTTGTTATTAAAAAGAATAGTTAGCGTTCTGGAAGAACTATCGGAAGGCCAGAAATTACTTGGGTCCGTGAATAAGAAGCGCAAGATCCTTTGTCATTTTTCCTAATTCAACTGTTCCAATGCAAGCTGCTTCCAGTTTCTCTGTATAGTCTAGCAATCTATCATTTCCATCCAACTTTGCCCTGCAAAAATTAGGTTGTTTTAAAAAGGTCTTAAAAAAATATAAAACTCCCACTAGCTATGGTCGGCTACATGAATCAAACGACACCATAATACTTTATCATAATATATAACATTTTTTTCTATACCATAAAGTTCTAGGTATTTCTTAATAGTTTCTCCTATAACTTTCCTTGGTCTTCCTCTACTTCTAGCAATATCAAACAGTCCTCCGTCTAATATATTGTCCTTGGTCTTCCTCTACTTCTAGCAATATCAGACAGTCCTCCATCTGATATATTGTCCTTACTATATAATCTAGAGGTCTTCTTCATACATGTTCAATCCACCTAAGTCGAGATTCAACCATCCTTTCTATAGCTGGTGCTGTCCTGACTTCTAAAGCTATCATTCTTTATTCTATCTCGTCTAATATTAACACACATCCATCGTACCATTCTCATTTCTGTTACACCGAGCTTACTCTCATGTTGCCATTTCACTGCTCAACACTTTGTGTCATATAACATTGCTGGTCTTACAGCTATACAATAAAATTTTCCCTTTATCATGAAGCAACTTCCTTCATATTATGAAAAGTGAACAACAATACATCATCTTTATTGTAAGGTTTTTTGCTTTCCATAAAATATTTATCTAATATGGTAATTATCAAACATATTTTTGACATTTTTGGGAAAAAAGAAACACTTAGAATAAACACAAATAAACAGCTCTTTATCCTGCTCAGCCTGCCATCTGTAATATTAACTAAAACTACAACGGAAAAGATCAAATTCTATGAAGAAGAAACAATTGTATGAGTTTCAATTTTCAATTCTTACCTATGTGCAAGACCTTGTGACCAGGCAAAAATTGAAGCAATACTGTTTGTACTGGTTTCACCACCCTTCTGATGAACCCGAAAATGGCGGGTAACAGTACCATGGGCTGCCTCTGCTTCAATGGTTTTCCCATCCGGGCAAACCTGTCAGGAATTTCAGCTTCATTAACATCCATGCCAGAGATATAACCGAATAAAGAACAGACAGAAACTAAATAAAGGATATATATGAGGGGAAAAGTGAAATGACGTAAAGGGGTAGGAAAGCAATACCAATATTGAAGTCATCAAGCCAAGAGAACCAAATCCTGTTCAGTAAAAACTACTTTTCAGATCATATCAAAGAATGAAACATGCTAAAAGGAACAAAACTTTCAAGAAACTAAAAGTGAAGTGAATGAGGCAAGAGCATATTGATTTCCACCTTGAGCTATGAAATCACTCTGCACATCCCCATCATAATTCTTGCAGGCCCATACATAGCCTCCGTCACTTTTAACAGCATACGCAACCATGTCATCTATAAGACGGTGTTCATACCTAACAATCAAGAATGTGAATTACCAATTTACTAACAAAAGAAAAGATTTTGACAAGAATGATAAGCAACTCATCTAACCATATTCCTGCAGCTTTAAACTTATTACTCCATCGGGTGTCATAAACTTCTTGGAAAATATCCTTGAATCTTCATAAAAGCAAAGAGTTAGAAATGTACTTGGCAGTCTAACAACTACAACTATATTATTATTTTGAACTTTATGTCTTTTATTTTGATTTTATACCGAAAAATTACACATGAATGAAAGGCAAGTGGATTGGTTTTTGCAGTCCCGAAATATAGAGAATGGACAGAAAATTCACGAGCATACCTTCCATCATAGTTCTTTAGAATGGTATTTTTAGTGCTAAGGTAGAGAGGCCATTTTTTCTCGTGAGCTATGTTCATCGAAGCCTCGGCAAAAGCCCGAATGGACTGTTTCATGATGAAATACCACATAAATTATCATTGCCCGGGTAGTTAAAATAATTTTCCGAGAAAAAAATAGTGATATAAACCATTCCTCAGATGCAAACCTCGTCGGTATTATACATGGACAAAGCTACACCTCCAGCACCAGTGAATTTATACACCTCTAGCTCTTTAGTCTCTTCATGTCCATCAGGTACTGTAAAGCCCAACTAAATTTCGTAAGATACTTCAAATTAATAGACTTCAAACTTTTTGGTCTTTTAAGAATTGACATTGGTTAAGCAAAGTTGCAATTTTGTGAAGATTGTATATGCCAACTATTTGAGCCATGAGAAACTGTTGAGTGGATATTGACTTACTAAACATCAATTTTAGCTTTCCTGGGCCTTTTATAACTGCATCAGTTGCCCGATATTGGTCTCCGAAAGCATGTCTTCCAATGCATATTGGCTTTGTCCAGCCTAAACAATAGTCAATAATTAACACTTGCTATCATAAAAGAAAAATTCAGACATCAAATAAGTTATAATTTTTAAGGAACCTGAAACAAGTCGAGGAATATTTTTACAGATGATTGGCTCTCTAAAAACTGTGCCTGTAAGGATATAGAGTAATAGTTTCCTTGTATGTTAGTTAAAAACTCAGAAAACAACAGGGTTGCAGAAACTCAGAAAGTTTAATTACCATTTAAAATGTTCCGGATTGTCCCATTTGGGCTCCTCCACATTTGTTTTAAGCCAAATTCCTTGACACGGCCTTCATCTATGAAAAAGAAAACCCTTGGATGTGAATTTCAATTAACACATAGGGGTACGCCGTTCACAACCTTAAGTTAAGATGACATGGAAAGTCATGCATCATTCAAAATAAGAACAATGATGAATACCTGGAGTAATAGTAGCACATTTGATAGCCACATTATACCTGCAATGAAAGGAAAATAAACCCGATGGTGATATTAGGAGGCCCCGTCCCGTGTAACATAATATTGCTTAACAATTAATACAGAAATGAAAACATTGAAAGGTTCTTCACTCCACATAACTTTTTTTTAAAAGCAAAGAATGGTAGGCAGAGACATCACTGTGATAACTGAGATCTAAACTAGGCCGGCACGTTATCTAGGACCAATCATTTGGGGCATACCAAAGATTTTATTAAAAAACTAAAAGGAGAAAACGAAACATAAGAGGGGACATGGACCAAAACCCTTTCAGCTCTAAATAACATGAAAAATAATAACATTTAGAACAAAACTTACTCCACCTTATTTAAGTACTTAATATTTCAACCAAAAACAAATATATCACACTCTTGTTTCACATTTTTTATTTCTTTCTAATATTGATCTTCTAACAGTATTTGATAGGACACTGGCTTTGGGCCTAAGCCCAACAACCAAGCTGAATAGAAAAGTTAGAGAAAAAGCTGTTGATGTGGCAGTTGGTTAGGATGTGCGCGGGTATATAGGGAGAAGGAGGCGAGAGTGAGACGGTCATTCAGAAATATTGTTAGAGTTGGTTAGAAGAGATTTCTCTCTTGTAAGAAGCATCGTGCTCTGGCAGGAGTGTCACATTCTGGTTTATCTTTTTTTTCATCACTGTAAGTTAGCTTTGCTTCATTTTCATACTCAATACAAATAGATTTTCCATTATGAATTCACAAGTCCCATCAGTATTTTACACCATTGTATGTACAGTATTGAGCATATCTAGTATTTAGTCTTCATCCGCATTTAAATCATATTTTCTTATGATTATCAGATGCAATTTGGCCGCACCGCCACTCTATTGGGAAGGAACATTGCACCTACTTATACTAACACACATCTGGCAGAAAACCCCGTGGCTACAATTACCAGAATTTGATAATGGGTGCCTTTGTAACGATTTAAGATGGGGAGACGGAAACACGTTCCAAAAGGAGAATCGATTTCATGCTTTGAGTAAGATGAATGGTTCATTTACTATTGAAGTAAGGCTTTGGGGGCATTACAATTCTAGTTAGTTCTCCTCTTCTAAGATAAAGATGCACAGTATAATGAAAAACAGCATTCCAAATATTAAGGTGGCATCTGTTTCATGTTAATATAAATATGTTTTTGGAAATGTCATGGGAATGTTATTCCGCCATGGAAATATACATTTTGCAATACGCATGTTCCCAGTTCCCAGGAGTACATTTATATAACATGAAACAAATACCCCAAAAACAATACATGTATATTTGTATCAGAATTTCATGGCAATTTCGAATAAGAAAATGCATCTCTAAGGTATCGAGATAAATATGAAATCTTAACTGAAATCCAAACATGTCAAGGCTAAGCCTGACTATGCAGTGAACTGAATCCTCCAAGCCATTTTTGGATTAAGAAATTAACAAGATAGAAGTCGATTTCCTCTTAACATTTAACAGCATTACAACTCTTGATCAAAAGAATCATCATAAAGCAAGAATAGCGTAATAGTGATAGAAACAACAAAATCATATGCAATCTAAGGGCAAAGACAAGCAAATAAGCCTCGTAGGAAATATTAGATCACATACTTTAGTGTAGCTTCGGCACTTTCAATGGTAACTCTATCATTAGTGGCATCTCGATGAGGAAGCCCAAGATCAAAATACTTAATATCCAGCTCCAAAAAAGGCAAAATAAGCTACAAAATGAAGAATAAGGAATTTAGATATATTTAGATGGGGATTAAAAGTTCGTATGTCGATAGGTAGTTTAGTTACTAGTTTGTTAACACCAATAAATGACTTAATGGAATCATTTTTACTCATTCAATCACATAGCAATTTCACTCTTGTCTCCCAATCCTCTCTTCTATACCATGTCTACTAACAATAATCATCCATGATTCTATTCAAATAATCACAAAAATAACATAAAATAACTACCTTATCTTTTATCATTTTCCAAATTACTCTTGTCATTTCATCTCCTGTAAGTGGAAAACAATGAAAAATTGGTTATTCACAGAAAGATAATTGAAATTTTGACCCATTTGAATCCAGTTCCTGATAATTCATAAAGCATAAAACTTTCTCATCTCTTTATGATGAATGATCAGAAAAATAAACAATTTTATAGTGTTAGTAATAATCAGAAACATACCGTCCATTTCAACGATGGGATTTTCAACCCTTATTTTCTGAAATCCCATTTCTGGTGTATGAAACTGAAAATTGAGAGAAGAACAAACAATTTCAATCAACACAAACACAGAGAGAAGTTGGATCGTCGTTTCCTATGAAGCTAGAATGCTCCAAAATTTTACATGAAATGAAATATAAGAGAAAAAATTGATGTATCTGATTTTTATTTATTTATGAATAATATAAAAATAAGTTTAAAATATGTATGCTAAAAAAATAAGTTAGCAACACTTTATTTATAAGATCCGTAAATACAAAAACAGTTATTGTAATAAATATGTTAAGATGGTATATTAATAATATAATAAGAAAGAAAATAATTTTTTTTATTTTTAAATTTACTAAAAAGAACGACGTATAAAAAATATATATTATTTAAAACCGACGAGTATCATTTTAATATATAAAAAATAAAGTATCTATTATTAATTAATTAATATAATAAAGTAATATACTCAAAAATACTTTTATATCTTTTGAAAAATTCGTTCGAGCAAGATTATCAAGGATAGTATAGTCATTTAGTAAATATAATCATTATTTAAAACACCACAATTATTACATCCAATCTTAATTGACTCTTTGCATTATTTCCATAAATTTACACTTGTAGAGCAAACAATAATGCACTGAAAAAATCTTTATGTATTCCCAAACTGGGGTGGCAAAATGGGTCACGGCACGCCGAGCCGGCCCGCGCACCCGCCAAAAAATAGCGGATTGGATTAGGATTTTAGGTCCGCCACTCGTCAAAGCTCGCCCCGCCAAAACCCGCCGTCCGTTATATCCGCCCTGCCAAAGCCTGCTGTCCGCTAAAGTTCGTCTCTCCTCCAAAACTCATTCTTTTTTAGTTAATTCTAGTAATTGTATTCTGGATGGTTTATTTTATACATTTATTTATAAATATTTATAATATTTTTTTAGGTAAATTTGTTAAAAAGTTGCTTTTATAAAAAATTGTTTTAAAAATTAAGTGAGAAATTTAATAAAAAGGTAAAAATAAAAAGCCTATTAATCTATTAAAAAAATATAAATAAAAATATGCGCGTAAGTCCGCCGCCCGCCAACCCGCCATCTTGGCGGACGGACATGACTTTTATGTCCATTTTACTTGGCGGACATGTCCGCCCCGCTCGTTTTTTGGCGGGCATAAGGCCGGGATGGCGGCGGACAGGTCGCGGGCGGGCAACACATTTTGCCACCCCTATTCCCAAGCATCTGCAATAATATAACTATAGTGGGAGATGAATAGATTAGAACCACTATATTAAGCAATGCAATGGCAATTTAAAAATTCAAATCGATAAAATTAATTCAACTGGTCTTTTTCTTTAACCTCTGCAACTCTGCAACTCTGATAATTCTACTCCTTTGTTTTCTTCCTTTTCACGTCACTTGGATTTTTCTTTCTATTTTATTGTTTTTTAATGATTATTATCGTTTATTACTACAAATAAGTGATTCTTGGTATTTTATTTTTCAGACCGAATTCTTTATTTTTGGATTTTTCAGATTTTAATTTTTGAGATGTGTAGCATTTATTCTACATTGAAAAGAGTATAATGATAATATGCTTGAGAAACAGGTGAGAAGTTTTTTTCTTTCTCTGATTTGATTTTTGTTTAAATGCTCATTGATTTAAGTACTGATTGTGTTTTAATTTATGGGTTATAGGTGGAACGATGGAATCGAATATAGTTATATAGGTTGATTTTGATTCATTTGGATTGGATAATACCGAAAAATGATGATTTTTTATGATTATCTCGCATAGGAAATTAAAACTTTGTTGTTTCACAAAAGTGTTACAGTATGTTTGAGATGGTAAAATAAAGAGCTTTCATTTCTCACCTATTATTCATCTACTTAGTAGTCATCTTTACGATGGAAAAGTTTTTTTTAGAGAAAACCGATTGCAAAACATCGGGGAAGGAATGATCTCTATGGAATTTGAAATCACAATATTATTTGATTTTGAACCATAGTATTATTTATTCTTACTATTTTTGAAATATTTTTTAATTAAAAATAAAAAATTAAATTAAATACATTCTCACATTCGTTATGACAATTAAATATTATAAGAGAATAAAATACTTAATTTACCACGTGTAAAATCATATTGTATTGATTAATAAAGGTGCATTTTTTGGTACCATTTAGTTTTAGTTGGGTACTCAATATATTCATTTGATTGGGGTACCGGTACCCAACCAAATTCAAGAATACAAGAGTATTCATCATTATTAAAATCAAAATACTATCTTTACTAATTTATTATTGTCTTTTTATATTCCAAAACTTGAGTTTCTATTTAAAATATAATGCATAAATATTTCTAATATTTATGATTTTTTAAATATATTTCCTTCATTTCAAGTATAATACATTAATATTTCTAATATAATATACTCCCTCCGTTCCTTTTTAAGTGTCGTTTTAACAAAAAGCTCCTCAACCAAGATAGTGAATTATTAGAGTTACTTTTTCTATTATACTCTTATTTATTTTTCTCTTTCTATATAAATTCAATTATACACTCTCTTTTTCCAATAACAAATTTAAAAATTTGAGGTGGAGTTATTGAGAAAATAAGAGTATAAATGACAAATTATAACATTAAATTATAAAACGACACTTAAATATAAACAAAAAAATTCTTCTAAAACGACACTTAAAAAGGAACGGAGGGAGTATTATTTATTTACTATGAAGATCTCAACGGATATAATTGATATAGGTACTTACCCAAAAAAAAATAGACATACTAGAAATGGTATTTATTTGCTTACTATAATTTTTATACCAGTTCAATATCTACATTTTTTTAATACATTAATACAAAATCACAGGTAAATTTTATATTAAAAACAAATATTCTCATTATTTTTATATATTAATTGTGATAGTAAATAATTTTAAAGGATAATGTACTCTCACATTAATATATAAATTTTTGTTTTGTTTTAGTGAATGAGATAATATAATTTTATCCATAAAAGAACAATTCTTACATATTATTATTATTATTATTATTATTATTATTATTAATAAAATTATTTAAAAAATCAAACTTAAAGGGAAGAGATTTAAAAAATAAAGAGGAGATAAAATTTGTTTTTTCACCATATATTTGGTTTAATAGTCATTGTTAAATCTATGTATATCCTGACAACTACTATAAATTAAATTAATATTTGTATGACAATCGATATTAAATATTTTTCCTGTTTATTCATATAAATTAATATACATTTTTTAACCATAATTATATAATATTTATTTAATATTTATATCGACTTTATATCTAAAAAACATATTGAAATTATTCTTGTTGGTTTAATTTTTAGACATGTGTTTTGTTGGTTTGTTACAATACTTCCCACGTTGTGGTTCTAGAATATTTTTATTAAAAATAAAATTATATTTATTTGTTTAAGTTAGTAGAGTATTTTAATGAAAAATAATAACAATTCAACTTTATACAATGTGTGATAATGGACTCATTTGTTTTGTTTTTTTTTTAAAATGATTTTCGTAGTGTTGTATAATTTTGTGAAAAAAACTTTTACAATTTTTTTTTTTTATAAAAATTTCAAATGAAAATTTCATTTGAATAGTTATTGTTAAAATGTGATTTTAGGCATTTCATCTATTTATAGAAAACAATTGTATATCAAAATTTCAAAATATCGCTTAATTTTGAATCTATTTCAAATAGAATTTCATAAAAATCATTTTTGAAATACAACTTTTTAAAAAATTTGCGATTTTGACTAAGTTTTGGTCTTCAATATGTATGTTTATGTTATGAGATGTCAAAATTAGTGTTTCATTTTAGAAAAAAACAAATATAAAAAAACTTGTAATATTTTAAAAAACAATTTTGGAAAATCTATTTTCAAAAATACAAAGAAAAATCTATTTTTTTTAAAGTTGAAACAAACAGGCATTATGCCTCTTTGCCCTAATGTTTTACTAAGGCCACGATAAACTGACATTTTTATTAGAAATTTTTGTTGGATTTGAGATATTATACATAAGAGAGATGGGAGGGAGATGAATTGTGTAGTTTGGAAAAAACATAGTTTTGAAAAAATTTCGTAGTTAAATTTAGAGTTTGAAAAATATTTTTTTAAAACTAAGTTGTTTGAAAAATATTTTTATCTAAGCAGCAGAAAATAAATATTAAAACAAAGTGCGGAAATAAAAGAGTTTAAGGGAAGAAGAACAACACCGAGAATTATAGAGGTTCGGTCAGGTCTAAAGGACTTGTTCCTTTCCCCAATAATTAATCTTGAGAGTTTCCATTAAGTACTTGAGAGTTTTTAGTAAGTTAAGCTCACGAACCTCTTTATACAAGGAAATAATGGTTGTCGTACAATCATGATAATACAAGACGGATGATATGATCATTTGCGTATTCTCCATTGAAATGTTGATACTGAAGTGGCAAAGCTTCCTTTCCAATGGTAGATTGAAGCAGCGCGACTTCTCTCCACAAAATATTTGAGCTCAATTTAGTTTAACAAGATAACCAATAATCTCTTGTGATTTTAATGCACTGATCATCAAACCTATAGTTTCATACGGGCTAACCATGAACGTAATGGTAAGATCATTAATATTGAAGAACTCCATCCTTCGAATGAACAAGACTTTATAATAGCTTCTTCAATTGAAGAGCAGTTGTCGCTATCATTAACTGCATCACAATTTGATTTTTTTTCTACGTTTGGTTCCCACATTTTTTTTGTCCTTTGATGTCAGTGGATTACATTTTTAAGCTGGGATCCTTCTATTTTTATGTTCATAATGTTTTTTTTTTTTTGTAAAAGTATGAAGAATGACACCTTTATTTGCTCCCGTGACTCTTTTTGGTAAAAAAATGGCAATATGGTCTTCTTTACTATAGTAGTTACAAATGGCAATATGGGCATTGCATATATTGCTAAAGTTTTTACTATTGTTCTTAGGTTCATATCCTAATCCTGCTTTATTGTAGGAGGCTCTTTGATTTCCTAAAAGTACTTCTAGATTATCTCTTCCATTTGTGAATTTAACAAGAGTTTTTTTTTAATGTTGCAAACTTCATCTTTCAATATATTGCAATCATTACACGTGTCTGTTTTTGAAGTGGAAGAATCTTGTCTAACCTTTTCTCTCTTTTCTCTAAGATTTATTAGTTTTTTCTAGAGCTTTACTTTAGTTTCAAGAACTGAAATTCTACCATTTGATGTTGAAATGATTTTCTCAAGTTTGGTTGTTTCTTTAGATAACCACTTACATATTTTAAATAAATCATTATAAAAAAATTTAGAGGTTACCTCCTCTTCCCGATGTTTTGCCATTAAACAAATGTTGGAATTTTCCTCTTCAATATCTGAGGACTCCATATCATTGTCTTCCCATGTGACATATGTTTTCTTCTTCTTCTAATTTGTTTTGGGTTTCTGATGTGCCCTTTTGAGTAGATAGTAGTTTAGCTTGATATGTCGTTTCTTTCAGTAGTTATGACATGATGGGATGAATGAAATTTCTCCACTTTGCTTCTGGAGTCTTGAAGTTTGTTTTTCGTGTCATAGGAACTCCTTGAATTTTTGAATATAAACTTCACGAATTTGTTAATCTCACTTTGACAATCTTCATCTTCTGATTCCATATCTTTGATGTTGGTTGTTGCACCCTAAAATTTGCCCTCTTTCGCCGTGCTATAAGTTATCAAAGACGTTTATTTCGTCATCCAAAAATTGAATAAAAATAATAAAGAGTTTTCATGGGTCTATGAAGATAAGGTGTGGAAAATGGTTTAAACAGTATAAATACGAGAAAATTCATAGGTCCAATTTGGAAAGTGATATGAGCTGAGTTCCCGTGATACTCCGACTGTTTCGACGATATCTACAACTTTTGTGTTCGGCTCAGAAGCCAATTCTTTGAGGAAGGTCGTCAAATTTGCAAGTTACTTAAGATTTCGCAGTGAAAAACAGTGCTGAATGTAGGGTTTCGGACCTCGGAAAATTCATATCTCCCAATCCGCTTGTCGGATTCGCTTGAAAATTTAACTGGAGCTCCATAACATCATTACCAAGATTTCATATGTTCGTACCGAAGGCCAGTTATGCATGGAAAACTCCCAGCATTTTAAAGATCATCGCGTTGTTTCGGTAAAAAGTGTGTTTTCGAGTATGTCGCGCCGAGTTCGAAAATTCATAAATCCTTCGATTTTTATCGTATGAAGTCCATTCCGGCGGCATTTTCTTGGAAATTTCGTTAGCTTCGATTCTTCGTCACACATGCTTGTTCAGATTTTTAGCCAAAGTTGGAGTTTTATCGAGTTCTTTGAGCGGTACTCACAAAATTCTGCACAGTCGCGCCAGATGAATCGACGTTTCTCGTCATTCAAACGCGCGTATTTTCTTCATCGCTTATCGGATTGAGACGATTCTCGCGGCGACAAGTCACAAATTTGGTCATCTTCGCAGTGACATTGGTTTCGTTCCGAAATTCAGAACCGAACCGAGTTTCCTTAAAAACAAGCCAAAATAAGACGCACCGAGGGCAATTTGGACATTTCGCGTTGACATTATATAAACGTTTTGCTCTTCACAAATCAAAAGGGATTCATAATTTCAATTCCCCAAAAAATATCAAAAACACTTTCTCTCATTCTCTCAATTCTCTCAAAATCAAAACACACAAATTACTCAAAACCTTCATCAATCTTCATCAATTCAAGATCAAATCTCAAGAACAAATGAAGATCAAAGCAAGAGTGAAAAATCTTTTTTCTCATTGATAATCAAATTCGTATCTCCCTCTCTCCCTAGGATCTTGCGCGCCGCTCCTCCTTTCCACATCTCTTGGATTTCGCGTTCGTGTTCATGTCGTGTTCGCGTCGTGTTCGTGTTCATCCAATCTTGATCTCTTCGTTTGATCCGGTAAATTCACTTCAATCCTTGTTTGATGTTAGTATTTGTTGCTTGTTAATGTGAATTAATATGCTACTTGAATTTGACAATTGATAATTGATGATGTTTATGTTGAATTGTTGAATTGGTGATAATCTTGAATGTGATAATTGTTGATCTTCATGAGTTGTGTTGTTGATTGTGTTGATAACTTGTTCCAACTATTCATGAATCTAAAAGATGCACACTACATGTTTGATGGAATAGTTGTGAGACTTATTTTGAATATAATTGTTGAAATAATGGTTAGTGTTGGATTTGTGCTTAATTGTTGATACCTATCCATGAATTGTTGTTGATTTTGTAACCTTTTAGTGATGATTCAAGTGTATAAATGATGTTGGAAGTTTAATCATAGTGTGTTGTTGTTGTTGACATGTTATTTTGAATAAGAGTAATGTGATTAAAATATGCAAATGCTGGAAATTCAACTCATGTCATGTTTATGTGAATATTTGACTAATTGATTTGGTTTTATTGTGAGTAACATTTAGTGTTTGATTGTTAGTAATTCAAGTTGTGGACTATGTTGAACAAGTGTGGTATTGGTTGATTCTCTTGGCCATAATTTGGTTTTGATGTTTGTTAAAAATGTGATAAAATTAGTGTGGTTGGGACTTGTTTCATGATTGTCTAATGTTTGTTTTGTGCTAATACTTGAGTTTATCATATGAAAATTTTTAATAAAAAGTGAGTTGATTTTGGTTGTATTTGGGTTGTTTCTACCACTTGAAACCATGTTTTCATGTCATATTTCTACTTGTGAACATGTGTTATCTTTGTGCTATTATGGTGAGACTTTCTCTTGAGTTTATATGTGTTTTAGGAGCATTTATGGGACTGTTTTAGCATCACAATTATGCAGAATTTTTACTTGTTCCCTTTTACACTACACTTCCATCTTCACAACTCATGAAATTTGCCATTTAATTGTTTTCTTTTGACATAGAACTTGTTGATTTTGGTTGTGGCTTGTACTACTAGTAGTTATTGGTGTTTCCTTGTACTACTAGTAGTTATTGAAGTGCTGCATTTTTCTGTTTTGTGTTTTCGTCGCGTTTTGCTCGGTTTTGCTATTTACGCGCGGTGTGTCGGCTTTACTTCAAAATGTCATAACTCTTGAACCGTGTTGAATTTTCGCGAATGTGAATAATATTTCTTGAGTAGAATAATGCTTCCGGAGCTGATGGTGAGGTTTATTTTTGGTTTCGGCCGACTTTTTTTACCGTTTTTGCTACTGTCCCGTTTCGGAAATCGTGCTTCCGAGCCGATTTTGTGAATTCCGACCGCATATTTGAGTTCTTGGGCACGTTTCTAGCTTACCATAAAATTTTAGCTTAATTCTGACGAGTTTAGTTTTCACTATTTTTATCCGGTTTCGCCGTTTCGGTATACCGTTGTACATATAAATACTTGATTTTGCTTCCGTAGTTTTTGTTGTACATATTTGATTTGCTTTTGAATACTATCCCATGTTTCTTCTTGTTCGCTTTTGTTATGTTTTCACTTTCTATTCTGTTATCCATTTGCGGTTTAGCTTATAATTCAATAACGCAATTCCGATTGCGGTGTTTCGTTATCTCTAACGTGTGTGCTAGTATGCAAGGCAACATGGAGGCTCTGGTCGATGCCCGCTCTCGTGTTCCGCTTTATTTGCGGGACACGACATTTATCCTCTTCCTGATTCGCGTTTCTACACGCATCCTTTATCATTATACTTGCTTGTCCGGATTTATGTTTCCCTTGCAGGTGTATGGTATTCGTTGTGCCCGATGCACACGTTGGCGCATGATTTACTTTCATCGCGCCGACTCTTGATTGCTTATGCGGATTTTAATCGGAGTGCTGACATGTTTGATGTTGCTTTTGTTAGCTCGCTCGCGGGATCCTAGTTTACTCGCTCTCTTCGCTTTAGCTTACGGATCATCATCCGTTTGGTATTGATTCCGTTTCATTTTATTTCTCTTGCACTTTATCGCTTTCTCGCATCATCCTTTAACATGAGAAGTATGACCTAGACATGCATCTGGTCAAGTCCTCGAAAGAGGCTCTGTTTTTGTTGGTGTGTTTATATTTGTGCTTTGCGGCAGGGAGTCACGGTGTAATAAGTCCTATATGGCACTCCGTTAAGTCCTCTTGGAAGGCATGCGGAAAGGGTTAGCAATCAACCCCCGCCTAGTCTCATCGAGTCCGTTCGGTATGCGCACGCTACGCGTTACTCGCTTCCAAACCAGCACAAGATCTTGTTATCGAGTATGTCAGGAAAAGGGTTCATGCAGCCGGACCCCCGCCTTTCCTATAGCTCGCGTCGCTCGACGTTGATGCTCGGTGTACGCACGCACCATTTTTCCTTTATGATCTGTGATGGCTTGGTTGCTGAGAGGGGTCCGCCCTCTTGTCTATGGCCCGATCATTTTCACGAGGTCTAATGCTTGGTTGACTTGGGTTGAGCTGCTCCCCTTGGCTATGGCGGGACCGCTTTTCTACCATTCGGTCAGTACCGTTGGTTTGTTTGCTTTACGAGCGGATGCTCGTTTGTGTGCTCATTGTGTGCTTTTGCCTTTTCCCCTATAGGTTGCTAGTTTAGTTTAGACTTGTACCCTTTGTATGATAACATTAGGTAGCAAGCTTTCCCCCTTAGCTTAGGTTTTCCTCATGCATCTTTTAAAACACAAACCACACTCTTTGATTTTCTTTTCTTAAGAGCTTGTTATTTCCGCTCCATTCCCAGCATAAGTCTCCAAAGGTCGAGCAGCGGAGTGTGAATGTTACTCGTTCACCTAAAAAACACAAAACAAACAGAAATTAGTTAGCCGAGCTACGGTACCTCTGATTCTGCAAGACGGATACGTAGGCAGCGGGGTAGGGCCCGTGCGAGCACAATCCTTTATTTTCCCTACATTCTGCATGCATTTTAGTCCAGATTAGCATAGATTTGTTATACACCCATAGTTTTAGACACATGCGTGGATACCATCGAGTACGATGGGCGCGAGGGGTGCTAGTACCTTCCCCTCGCGTAACCGACTCCCTTACCCTTTTTCTCTGGTCGTGAGACCGTTGTTTTGTTTTGTGGTTTTCTGGCATTCCCTTCCTTTTCAGGATAAATATGTTAGTGGCGACTCTGTTAATTTTCGCGGTAGCGGCATTGGTAGCTTTAAGCACAATAATTTTTCTATTATTTTTGTTATCTTCTTCATCATTAGCAAGTCTCTTCAGCTCCATCTCATGTTCCTGTAATGTGTCAAATAGAGTATGTGTGTCCATAGTCGCCAAATCCTTTGATTCAGAAATTGCAACGACTTTGGATTTCCAATTGTGATTTAAGCATCTAAATTTGTTTATGAATAATTCTTCATATGAGCATGTTTTCCTTAGAGTCCTCATATAACTTACGATATGAGTAAATCGTGTTTGCATTTGATTTATGTTCTCTTCAGGTTTCATTTTGAAAAGTTCATACTCATGGGTTAATGCATACAACATTTTCCTATTCACCTAAGTAGTACCTTCATGAATTATTTGGAGGATGTCCCGCATTCCTTTAGCAGTTTTACAGTGAGAAATTCGTAACTCGTAAGTATTCATCAAGACCAAGTGTGGTGGTGATGATGTTCTTGGCTTTTAAACCATTTTGCACATTCTCTTTTTCCTCTTTGGACCAATCCTTTTCAAATTTGTTTACCACAACACCATAAACTTCGTGTGTAGGAACAAATGGTCCATCTTCCATAATTGTCCAAATACTACGATCCATTCCTTTAATGAATAATTTATTTTCTCTTTCCAAAACCCATACCCTTCTCCATTAAAGGATGAAGGTTTGGTTAGTGAATAACTTAAAGTCATCCTTCCTCCTAAGACGATTGGTCCTTAAACATGAGTTAGGTTCTGATATCACTTGTTGAACACGTACCCTCAAGCACAAGAGGGGGTGAATTGTGGTTTTTTTAAAAGTGTGGATATTTTTCTCCTTCTCGATTAAGATCGTGTTAGTAATGTTGTTGAGTAGTATAGCGTATCGGAAGTAAAGTAAATAAAATATATTGCATACAATTAAAGATAATAAGGATAGAAATATTGCACCAGAGAGTTATTCAGGTTTGCCGAAATGTTGGCCTAGTCTTGTCCCCGATAGGTCTTCTTGAGATTTTTCACTATAGACTTGTGAGCTTTTATTAGTTATGCCCACAAACCTTAATATAATATAATATTTGAATAACCAAGATTTTTCTCAACTTATTCTAGTGAGACTGTTTAGCGATTTATGGTTGATCTCTTTAACCAAGAACAAAGTTTTTTTCTGACTAAGCATAATAAACCAATAACTGAGATTTATGGTTGATCTCATGAACCAAAACTCAAACTCTTAAAGGTATCGCATCCTTAACATTATAAACGACCAATATGACCACTTACAAAATAATCTACTCCTCACAAATTAAATTTCACGCCATAGCTCTAAGGCAATCAAGAGTGAAGAAAGAAAATCTCTAGAGAGAGAAAGAGAGAACTTATAGAGATAAACTTCAAACAAATATGAAAGCCTTAGAGAGTTGCGTGATTTCAAGAAAGGGAGACCTCCTTTTATATAGTAGTTGGAATCACCAAAAAAGGGAATGATCCATGGGCCAAATTTATTATTTAATCGATTATATTTATTGAATATGCACATCATGATTCTCAAAATGGAAGGTTATGGTATAGATCTGTTGCAAACCGTTTAGATGTTGTAGAAATGTATTGGGGCATAAGTTTGATCTTTTCTAACCGATTAGACTAATCGATTATATTAGATAAAATTTCGCCTCTAGTCATTTCTATAGCTCTTAAGTTATTTAGCACAACTTCCAAGACATTTTTAAATATTTTTCTTTTACGAAAAGTGTTTTTAGTGTGTGTGTGTGTGAGTGTATATGTGTGTGTGTGTGTGTGTGTGTGAGTGTGTGTTTTTCCATAGTACTTTTAAGCTACTACCCTATTTTTACAATACTCAGTTCATTCAAGCAAACCAATAGACAAGACCTGAAGAGCTTTCACACCTTTCCCCTTAAAGGCTTCAAGACTTCTTGCTAGAGAGTATCTATTTGTATATGTACTTTGATATGCAGTCATCTTCTGCAAGCACATATGGATCCTCATATGTTTTCGTCATAAAAACTTCAGATGTTGATCTTTATTAAAGGTCTATTCCTTGCAAAACAAGGTTCCACACTGTCATCATTAAAAGGGGGAGAATATGGAGCTATGTGTTTTAAGGTTTAATCAAAAAGTGATCAAAGTCAAGCAAGTCATGCCTACACCCATCATGGTTTTAATGATAACAACCAATGATAACGCATGAAGATACATTGATGGCAACTTAACAACAAATCATAAAGCAGGAAAATTCTAAAACTACTTCAAGAAATAAAAAAGGAACAAGATATCGTAGTTCAAGCTCTTTCTCCAAATAAAGCTGAAGAGCTAAGGTTTTATAATCTCGGTGATATCCTTTGATGATGACGTCCAACATGAATATATCCCAATCCCCATCTCCAATAATATTCAAGAAAAATGCTTATATGGTTGGTGTATTCAGCAAAGTATTTAAGTTTCATAGTGTGAAAAAGAGAAAGTGTGAAAGCTCGCCTTAGCATGTCTAAGTGATCAGTGTTTTGTAAAAATATAAGGGTATTTTTGTATAGTTATATGTATAAATCATACACTCACAAATAAATATTTTTGAAGCCTCTATTTCTTGAAGAAGATCATCTAATAATGGTTGGAGCCTAGTGTTATGAGTGAATTAGTAGTATTTTCATTTGTAAAATTAACTACCTTTTGAGCTAAAAGTGAACATATTTTGTGCTTTTTGAGGATTTTATAGTTAGAATTGAACTTTCGAGGTTCGATGCTAATTGTAGAACATCTTGCGTCACTTTGGGTGTTATTTGTGCAGATATTGAAGTAAAGAAGCAAAGACGAAGGAACACGCAGGCGTAGAAGCTATGAAGAAGAAGTAATTAGAAAGAAGTGAGATAAAGCAAGTGGCGAGCCGCGCCAATCATAGGAGAGACGCGCGAGAACCTCTGACTTGGGCTCGCGCCGCGCCAGCCTGTGTCGCGCCGCGGTGAGTGCGTTATAAAGAAAAAGGGCTATAAATAGAAGCCCTAATCCTCAGAAGAAAGAGATCCTTGGGTGAGCTAAATTCAGAGAGCAATTCTATTCCAGAGCAGAAGACAACTTCCGACGGAGTATTCAACATCAATTGAAGACATTCCCTTGATGAAGATGAATTCTTCCATGAAATCTTGTGTGTTCTTCATGGCTATGGAGAGCTAAAC